>NC_085141.1:90194639-90303521 GCF_024139115.2 Armigeres subalbatus | reverse complement strand
TACACACTTATACGTTTCTTAGTTGAGATTTTACTTTTCTGTTGATTAACGGAAATATCAACTGTACTGGCATCTGAGACCGTCGTTATTGACGGCCACGAAAAAGCTTAATATGTCTGTCTGAAGGAACTGACGATAATAGAAAAAAGGACCAGCTGCTTCCGATTACGCCTGACTGACAACAACAGGCTTTCAGGTCAAGAAATAAGAACTAAATGCATCTGGTCTGCCCGTTAACCAGCACTGCAGACAACCCAACGCCACCCTCGAACGTTCGGATAATTAAATAAAAACTTCATTATTGACCAAACGGGGCGGATGCGCTACATTATTAATGCATGCTTCTAAAAGAGAATTTGAAAGACAGGAAACACGTTATTAGGGAGTTTATTAAGTGCGTCAAGAGTATTTCCGCAATATTTTTGTGTTTGCAGATCCGTAAAGTAATTTTTCGTAGTATAATTCATGAATAACGAAATATCTAAGTAACTGATATCTTTTAAGTTACATTTCTTACTTCCATAGAGCTGAAATGCGTCTGCATAAAGTTTTTAGTATAACTAACAACTCCGGTTGACTTGATTGCTTTTCAAATTCCGTGGAATTAATACGATTGGTGCAGGAGGGCGAAAAACAGAATAGAACAGGTGAAATGTTGAGACCAAAAATGAACAGAAACTCCGATCCAACCGTTTTATTGAGACAGCTCCCACTCTCCCAAAGATGAATTGATACTAATGGTGATACCGTAAAATCTTTCCCTGATGACCGGAGATGTGGATTAGATTGTGACGGAAGCAGCCCTACAACTGTGCCGATAGATTAATCAGTAAGAGTGAATCCAGTCAAGCCGATGGAGGTGGTTTCCGACAAAAAGGAATTAAGAAGTTCCGTTCGGGTTTTAAAAAAAAAGCCAATGCCCGGCACTTGCCGCCTGCCCCCTCTTCCGGCATAGGAGAATAGATTGGTTCGCTTTTCTTGAAACTCGGTCACAAAGTTTGGGCACCGAGCAACGGGAAGTTTAAATGAAAATGTGTTCGTTTTTTCGTGAGATGAATAATTTGGGTTGGCAGCTTAATTACCACAAATGTTATTAATTGCCTGGCAACATTTTCCTAAAGTACGTGCTTCAAAATAACTATTGAAAGAACGATATTACCCAACACGGCATCAATTTTATTACACACAGTTTTGTGGCGCGTTTATGGTTCTGCCCTTCCGGGATCCGCTGCTTTCAATCCAATATCGAAAACGTGTTCCAGAATAAAGAACCCCAAAAACCAGCTAACAGTGATTGTCCATATCGTCATGTCCGGTTTACAAGGGAAAGGGCGTTCGATCCTTCCCCGAGGGATCAATAATGCAACAAGGCATCGTCATCATCGTCGTCGTCGTCGTGTTGTGCATCAGCACGTATCTTACCGACTGGCGGCAAGAAATGTCGACAGGAATGAGCCAGAGCAAATGGGTGTTATTCTGCTGCGCTTTCACTACATTGAGATGTTTTTGACGATGTTTTGTCCAGATTCAAACCATTTCGTGATTGGAGAAGCTTTTTCGGCGAAGCAAAGTTCATTGGCGATTAATTAAAAATTCATGTTGCTCACCGCCGTGCATTTTGAATGGCGATGATACTTTTGGCTTGTCAAAATAAATCCAGAAATTCGAATTCAGGTCTTTGACTCGCCCAGATGAACACTTTTACTAGAAATTTTGGGTCCGTAAGCTAGCAATTTCATCCAGAAGGTATGGCAGTTTACAGTGAGCGATAAAATCTAATCCACTAAAGCTAAAAACAAGGTTCACATTGATTGCATCGGTGAGGGAAAGATAATTTATCTTTCCATCCGGTGCGTTTTTAGCGCAGCCATTGCACGAACAAGAATATTAAATCTTTCGCCATATTTTCTGTCTTGCAAATAAAAGATATTATTTTGTGTATTATTGTATAAGTTTTGTGGAAAATATCTTGGAATTATTCCTTATAATGATCGATATCTTTTAGCTACGGAACAAAGATTTCTCCAAAATCTTCCGAATATTTGCAGAAATTATTTCTTCTCCCCGTAGATGGTAAAGCTTGGTAAATAATTCAATCCGGGTTCGGACGAAGGCAACAGGGAAAACTTATCGCACCAGCGCAGCAAGGTAATGGGCACGAGATTCGAATAAAGACCGTAGATCGCTTCCCTTGTCTCCATAATACCGTAGCTAGGCCGAAATAAATACCGATGGATGCGGGTGATACGTCTTCGGAGTTTCCGGGTCGGTGTTCCCAAAGCCAGTCTTTGGTTGGTGAGCACATCTCCTCGCCGCTAGCACGACCCATGGGGAAAAAAACGATAACGGTAGTATAATGAGACAATGCCGGAAGGATTTGCACTGGGGTACATAGGGACGAAAGTTTATACGATTTGCACAAGACATGCTTTTATTTTTTCAGTTGATTGGTCTTGGTTGATTCACCTTATTCATGTTAAGTCACTGTTCGAATATTTACATCTCCACCGGGCGTGAGCCAGAAGCCTTTTAAGGAATTACAGTTGAGGAAGAGATTAAAAATATTGTTGAAGGAACTTACTAGAAGCAAAAATGAAGAAGAGGAAGAAATTTATTTTTTGCGCAAAAAAAAGCGCGTAGAACTTCGAGCTCAGAAAAATTAACCTTGTACCGTCGTCCGGGGGTGACAATGCAAGGTCAATTGGGAGAATACGCTACCATTTAACCTTCATAGAAGGCTTATAGAATAAATTTGTGTATCTGAGGACAGAAAACCTATTCAAATGATTTTGTTATCCGAACTTAGAAACTGACGGACAAGGCGCTCACCCATTCTTACCACCCAGACCCATTGTGGTCCAAAAATGATAGAACAAAAAAGTGCACGGTAAAGGAAACACAAAAAAATGTAAACCGGAAGACGGCGAAACTGTTTTCATGGAGAGTTCGAAAGAGAATGTCGGCGAAACGAAAAGCCAGGAAAAGTTGTTCCGATAAAAAGCGGTTTTGTAATGGATGCAAGAGGACCCTATCTTGAGCATTCCACTCCAAAAAGCTTAACAAACAAAGACCCTCAAAGGAAATCATTGATGCTGGCCATTTGGCAGAAAATATCGTTTAGAATAAAGGAAATTTTCGGCTAGGGGAACTAATTCCGGTTTTGGCCATGTTCCTATTTTGGCCAATTTTTCGAATAACTCCAAAAAATAAAGCAATTCACAATGGTGTTATTAGTTGCAACAAGAGATATATCCCTCGTAGCTTCAACGCTGCTTTCAACTGATCGATTAGTTATTTTGGAAAAATATAGTATTTTTCAGGGTTAGTTGGCCAAATTAGGCAATAAGTTGGCCAAAACAATTGCCCACTCCTCCTATATGAGTTTTCAGCCAAACTACTTCTTCGGTCAAATAACCTGTTCAATGATCCGAAGAAGTTGTTGAATGAATAATTAAACGAAAATGGTCGTTTGACAGAAAAAAAACATTTGTGAACATATCTATTGGCCGAACAGGTCGTTTTGCTGATTTACAACTTGCTTTTAGTCCAAAAGTTCATTATTAAAGTCTCCAAATTCATTTCGGTGGACGTTTAAACGTTCAAGTAAAAGGGTCTTAAGAAGCCTTGAAATAGTATTAAAGGTCTAGCAAATAAACAACATGTATGTTAAGTAAAGAACAAAGAGCTACACACTTAATATTTTTCGCCGAGGCCGGTGTATAGTGTGTATAGGTTCTTGTGGACAAATAAATAAGATATAAGCATATCTCCCTTATGTCGTTTTCGGTTTTAGACCTGGGTCAGGTCCGACCCCGACACTGAATAACCGAACGAAAAACGAATCGGGATCGAGTCAGTATGATGGTGTTAGTGAGAACTCAAGCCTATCATCTGTTTTCAGTTCGCACTGCCAGCTGATAGGCAGAAATATAAATATTTTATCAGATTTTATACAAGATTTTATCTTTTTGAATTTTGTTATTAGTGTTATTTTGTTTCTTATTATATAAATTGAATGGGAAGTCAGATTTTTCTTCTGTTAATTGTTTATTTTAAAATGACAGTTAATCCATCCATAAATTTATGTGATTAGAAGCTTGTGATGAATGGCGACGGCAATGTGTATTGCCGTGAAGGAATTTTGGCGCTCTGGAACATTTCCGGTAATTATGCCAATCCGTGTTTCCCGATAAACTGTTATACTGGTTCTAAGTGGCGTTCTGGATAACAGTGATTCTGTTACATTTGAATTATCAATTATGCCATTCAAATGTAATAGAACAAGAAAATAATAAATGTTTTGTAAAAATCAATAGAAAATTTATTGAGATTTGGGGCCTTTTGTTGTGAAACAAAGAATCCAAATCGCACAAGAGTTGACTAACATTTTTGTATTTTCCTCTCAAGAGGGATTCTTTGAGATAAACCGCGATTTCGCCAAAACTGCAAAAACCAAATATACAAGAAAGGCGAATAGTTTTTCTCTACATAATTTTTCCACTACATAACAGGAGATTCAAAATAATAAATATCAACAGGGTAAATATGTCTTTGTCGGTTTTTTAACGAATTACAACTAAAATCCTTCTTCCACTCTAAAATTATGCTCAATTCGTATAAATGTTCCTAAATTTACATTTGAATTTATTTTCTGGCCAAGTATCATCTGAGTGTTACTAGGTAGCAAATATATACCCTCTGCAAAGGTGAATAATTAATAAAACTATTGTAAATAATCAGAAAAACGTATCATTTGTTGTTGGCAATATAGTTATCACTGCGTTATAAAGTGTGTATGTTTATATTCTTCAAATCCGTAACCTGTAAACAAATTATTCACAGAGCTGCAATAACGAATAAAATACTGGTATGAACATTTTGGTACCGTGGACCCCCGATAATTTGAACGGTACCTCATTCAAATTACCGGGGTTCATTATTAATTTGAACTTCTGGTTACTCTATTTGCATCAGAAAAACTGGCTTCTGGCTGCTCTCTTTGCTGGTTTGTTTTGATTCTGCGTTCCGTTTCACGATGTTCCATTTTTCTTGTCTCGATTCCACGTGCTAAATGACGTTTGAACCATTTTTAATTTGAACGATGTTCAAACGAACGGGAGTTCAAATTAAAAAGTGTTCAGATTAAAGCGGTCATATTACCGGGGTCCACGGTATAAATACTAATCCGATACTCGGTACGCTATTTTCCCATTGAAAGAGCAATTATACCTAAAGCATATAATCGAATACACAACGTATTAGTGAATAAATAGCAGCTACAGCTAACTTCTCGTCACTGCATTTATCAATCACATTTTCATCAACATTTTAACCATTTTTGTGTTTATAACGGAGCTACCGTCTGAAGTAATCAGCAAAAAAATATGTCGGTATCTGAATCCATTTCACCATCAGAGAAACTTAGAAGACAACACACAATTAAAATAATCCATATTTACAAAATTGATAAATTCAACAAATAGAAACAAAAACGATTAAAGTCAAATACCCATCCGCACCCTTCCGTGTGCTTTCATGTTTTCATTTTCCTTTAGCGTAAACTTATAAACACCTGTTTGACAGTTTGTGTTCAGAATGTATTGGTGAACCTAGGTTTCGATCTCGATAAATCGGCAGAGCGAACCTCATTCGTTTTGGGTCGGATCTGGTGCGGATCGCGATCCAACCTGAACGAATAACCGAACGTTTTGACAGCTGTTAGAGCGGATCCGGGGCAGAACTAGGTTCGACCCAGCAATAACCGAAAACGACATTATTTTCAAACATTGTAGGTCATCCGAGAACTTCATGGAGTTCTGACCTCATATCGACTAGCCAACACGGAAGGCATTTCGGCAAACTCACAAGCGCTCTACCCCATATAAATATAGATTAAAACATATTCAGCCGTTTTATCCCATTCTTAGTATACTCACACTTAACTCATTTCACCGTATTCGGTAAAATTTTACCGAAATCTCAACAACAGAACTGTTCGGTGATTTTATTTTACACAGTTTTTTGTAATTTTTCCATTGCTCAACTGTCAAAATCACCGAAAATCAGTTAAATTATTTACCGAACAGTTCTGCTGTTGAGATTTCGGTAATATTTTACCGAATTCGGCGATTTAGTTTAAGTGTGTAGGTTATTCAAGAACTCAATGAAGGTTGAAATCTCATATATACCAGTTCAACTGAAGGCATTTCCGGATCGATGTTGAAAAATTACCGCATGATAAGGAGTTCTTCCCCATTTTCAAGTATTTAATTTTGTTCGACAAGCTCCTGGAGTTTGGATCTTTCTTTTGTGATACATAGAATAGAATATATTCATGGCATATGTTAAGGGTTGTCCAAGGAAACCTTGGAATAATGCCTTGAGGTCTACATGCGTAACCAGTGATCTATCTGCATGTTTCCAAAGGGATACATGCGTCAAGAATTCTACGATACTATCCATAATTCCATTATTTATAATACCATTATCTCGAAGGCCCCTACCTCGAACGCCATTACCCCGAATGATCCAGTACTCCGAATCAGTCATGATTTCAATTTGTACTTCATTTCAATGGACAAAATATTAATCAAGAAGTTCATTTAGAATTCATGTAGATTAATAACACTTGTTTTACGAATTAATTAATAGCAAGGCGACTCCAGTCGAGTAATTCAAAATTTTTTTACGAGAATCTTGATCGTCGATTCCTACTTATTTACCGAGCTGATAGCTCTTTGACAAGTTGTAAAACTCGCAAGGACTCAACGGTTGCGATTCGTTTCATCAAACTGGAACTGTATAGAACAGGCATTGGCGTCAATAAGGGGAGGGGGGGCTAGTGGTGACTTAGCCCTCCATAGAAAAAATGATCACCCCCCCTCCTAGGATACGAAAAGTTGGTTAGCAGTGATATAAATTTTCATAGGCAATATCTAATTGATTTGATAGCATCAAAGTAGCTTGATATGCACAACAACAGAGAGCCAAAAAAATATCCATCAAAGCAATCTTGGTTTTTTGCCAGCAGTCGAAGACATGTGTTCAACCATCACGGACTGGAGTGACAGGTTTCCAGCATACTTCCGTTTGCCCAGCAGCATGATAATCTCCACAATTCCCATTAGCACCCGAGAAGGGTTCTCATCTGAATCCGAGCGTAACTCCCATCACAATCCGAGAAGAACTCTCATTGGAACCTCTAAAGAATTGCTTCCAGAATCATCGAAGTATTCCAACCGGATTCAGAAGAATTAACACTGGATTCGCTTTCGTTATCGTATGGGATACCCTTCAGAATCCATAGAGGATTTGCTTCGGAATTCCTCCACAGTTGTGCGAAAATTAGTTTCGAAATCGTCCGGAGATTTGCTTGGAATTCATTGATGATTTAACTCATAATGCTTCGACGATTTGCTTGAAGATTTAATTCAGAGTATCTCGATGTTTTGCCTCGGAATCCTTCAATGATTTGCTTAGAAATTCCTTAACGAATTGCTTCGGAATCATACGATGATTTTCTTCGAAATCTTTCTAAGATTTGCTTAACATCCCTGGAGGATTCCTCCAAAATCGCTGAAGGATTCTTTGCGGAATCCCTGGAGGATTAATTCAGCGTCCTTTGACGATTCGCTTCAGAATCCTTAGACGATTTGCTTCTACATCCCTGGAACATTCTCATTGAAATTCCTGAACATTCCCGTCGGACTTCTTGATGGAAGATCCTAAAGATTCTCATTGGATTCCTGGAATATTCCCGTTGCAATCTCTGGGACATTCCTGTCGGAATCCCTCAAGGGTTCACATCGGAATCCTTAGAGGAACAATGCATTTTTTTCATTTGAGATAGATGCAAAGATAACTGCTGCCTACCAGTGGGAGCGTGACGGCGATCCGTTACAAATTGTCCTTTGAGTGTGCGGCACAAAGCGGAGCGCTACGACGGGGAACATGTGGTTTAACAGAATAAAGACATAGAAATGCAGGTTCTGCAGTTTACGGAAAGCAGGCGGTAAACCTTGCTGTGACATAAAGGACATGGCGAAAAGCATCTAGAATGAGAAGGTCTCTTCTGTTCGTCGAATATGCTTGTTCCGTTCCCCCCGTAGAATGAAATAGGCATAGTTTTGTTATATCGGGCAAGCGCGTTCATTTAAATAAGGAATTATTTCCAATGTTTCTTCTCGCTTCTCACATTTTACAGTGGGAAGAGAAAAATGAAGAGTGAGAAGTGACACGTCTCACTTCTCACAACTCATTTATCAATTCTCGATGTAAAAAGTGAGAAGCACAACGGGAATATTGAGACGTCTCACTACTCACTTCGCGCTCTCTTCTCGCTGTAAAAGGTGAGAAGCGCGTCTCACGACGTCAAGTGAGACGTCTCACTTCTCACTGCTCATTTCAGACTATGAAAAGTCAGTAGTGAGAAGTGAATAGTGAGACGTCTCACTATTTATTTCGCACTTTTTATAGTGGGAAGAGAAAAATTAAGTGTTAGAAGTTTAAAATAACACATAAATAAAGTTTATTAAAAAATAAATAAATAAGAGTGAGAAGTGAGACATCTCTCTTCTCATTCATAATTTCTCACAAGTCAAATGAACTATTCAGCCAAATGACCTATTTGGCCAAATGAACCTTTTCGGTCAAATGGTCTTTTCGGTCATATGACCCTTTCGGCCGAATGATCCTTTCAGCCAAATGACCTTTTGAGCCAAATGACCCTCTCGGGCATATGACCCTATCGACGTAATGACCCTTTCGGCCGAATGACCATTTCAGTCAAAAGACCCTCTCGGCCATATGACCCTTTCGTTCTAATGACCCTTTCGGCCAAATAACCCATTCCGCCAAACGACCTTTTCGGCTAAATGTCCCTTTCGGCCAATGACCCTTTTGGCCAAACGACCCTTTCGGTCTAATGACCTTTTCGGCCAAATGACCATTTCGGTCTAATGACCTTTTCGGCCAAATGAGCCTTTCGGCCGAACGACCCTTTCGACCAAACGACCCTTCAGGTCAAATGACCCATTCGGCCAAATAACTTTCGAACCTAATGGCCTGTTTGCCCAAATGGTATATTCGGCCAAACAATTTTCAGCCTAGCGGACATCATTGTCTGATAGTATTCCAATACAAGCGGGGTGGTACCAATTTCTGCAATTGCATTGCCAGTTGCATTGCCACTGGAGGACTTCAGACTATACGTCGCACTTCAGACTATACATCGATTAGTTAGCGTGGAACTGGCAATACCATGAATTCCTGGATAATCGTCATGGTCGTGGGAGTTGTTGGACATTCCGACTACAACCTTCCCCTTGGTGTCGTGTGAACAAAGCCTTTAAAAAGTTATGTAAACAAAAAATAAAAAAAACTGGTTGATCAGAATCTTTATTCCGCTTCTCTAAGAAACTCTAAATAGTACGAAGAATAAAAATATCTTTGAAGATTGTTATTCTACGGTTTACTGGTACCCGTGGATGTTGGAAATAATTATGGAAAACTAAAGATTTGAAATGCATTTGGGGTAATGGCTTTTCGGAGTAATGAATTTCGGGGAAGTGTCCTATTTGAGGTATTGTCCCATTGTAGGTAGTAGCCTTCGGGGTAATGGAATTCAGGGTACTGGGGTGGAGCCGCGTCAAGACCATATTTTCGTAATCACCAAATCCCAGCAATTTTCGGATTGGAAATTGTCTCGACTTTCCTGGGCATAAAAGTATCATCGTGTTAGCCTCATGATATACGAATGCAAAAATGGTAACTTGGCTTAGAAACCTCGCAGGTAATAACTGTGGAAGTGTTTAATGAACACTAAGCTGCGAGGCGGCTCTGTCCCAGTGTGGGGATGTAATGCCAATAAAAAGAAGAAGAAGAAGTGCCATAAGATTTACGCAAGCAGAAATAATTTGGCCTGTTTCAAAATGTTCTTTGACTCTATAACGACGTATGGATCCAAATTATACCGTATTAAAATATTGACTGAACTACTGTGATGGTCCTTTTAAAAGGCTTCCTAAGGATTTTCTTTTCCACATCTTGATATTTCTGATCCCTTCGATGCCGACTTATGAAGATTTGGCTGTGTATGCCCTGTGTGGCACATAGAATTGAATACGACCTTTGCATATGTTCATTGTCATCCAAGCAAACCATGGAGTAAGAACTTTAGGCCATAAGAATAACTAAACATCTATTAGCCTGTTTCAAATGTGATACCGTTCTGACTCAAATCCCGAACATGACTCATATTCCAAACACTAACGTTTTAGAGTCCTGAAACTAAACTTTTCCTCGGTTTTTCGTACCAATGAGAACAAAACTACTTGAGGAGCAATCATATACCAAAGTGGAGTCACACAACTTGTTTATGATTAAATAACTGCCTGCGTTATAGAGGTTGATCTGCAGACTTTGACTCTATGGAGTTCTAAGTCTACTTGGGTCCAAAAACAATTACAAAAACTACTTGGAAAGCAAACAAATTCTAAGATGGGGTTACACAACTTGATATTTCTTCGGTAAATTCCTTCGCTACGAACGTTGATCTGTAATCCTTGACTCTATGTAGCTTGTAGACTAACTGAAACCAATGTCAACAACGAGAACTACTTGGAATACAAACATTTACTAAGTGGCCTCCAAGTCAACACAAAATCGTATATGATGCAACATAAGATGCTAAAGTGGAGGTTATATAAGTACATGTTGTATGGGGAAGTACCTATACCGCCTCCAATTTAGCATCTGATAAGACATCATATACGAGTGCATAAAAGTATTTTCCATTCAGCTCGGTCCATGACTGCATCGCCAACCACGCACTGATCAATCCACCTTGCTCGTTACGTACCTCGCCATCTTGTTCCCGTCGGATCGTTGTCGAGAACCATTTTCACCGGATTACTGTCCGACATTCTCCATACGTATCCGGTCCACCGCAGTCGACCGATTTTTGCGGTGTAAACGATGGATGGTTCGCCCAGCAGCTGATGCAACTCGTGGTTCATTCGCCTCCTACACATACCGTCCGCCATCTGAGCCCCACCATAGATGGTACGCAGCACTATTCTTTCGAAAACTTCAAGCACGTGTTGGTTCTCCATGAGCATCGTCCAGGTCTCGTGTCCGTAAAGAACTACCGGTCTCATGAGCGTTTTTTTGGATAGTCAGTTTGGTACAGCGGTTATTATTCCTTAATGTTCAATGAACATTTAGTATTGTTGGGAAAGGATCGTTTGGCCGAATACCGTGCGGCTGAATGCCATTTTGCCGAAGGCTGAAAGTTGTTTGGCGGAATATACCATTTGGTCGAAAAGACCATTAGATAGAAAGTCATTTGGCTGAAAGGGTCATATATCCGGGAATAGGTCATTTGGCCGAATGTGTCATTTGACGTCTCACATCTCGCTTTTCATTGTGAAAAGTGAGAAATAAAAAGTAAGAAGTGATGAGTGAGAAGAGAGGCGTCCCCCATCTCATTTTGGCCGAATATGCCATTTGGCTGAAAATGTCATTTGGCCGAACAGATCATCTCGCCGAAAAGGTCATTTGACGAATAGATCATTTGCGAATAGGTCATTTAGCCGAATAGGCCATTTGGTCGGAAAGGTCATTTGGCCAAATAGATCGTTCGGCCGAATGCTTTTCATTGTGAAAAGGGAGAAATAAAAAGTAAGAAGTGATTAGTGAGAAAAGAGGCGTCTCCCTTCTCATTTTGCTCTTCTAACTTTATGCAGTGAGAAGTGATAAGCGAGAAATGGGGGGTGAGAAGTGGGAAATAAGCCATGGGAAGTGAGACGTCTCACTTTTCACACCTCATTTCTCACTTTTCAAATGACCTGTTAGGCAAAATGATGAATTCAGCCAAATGCCCTATTCGCCTAATTGTCCAATGCGGCCAAATATTCTATTCGGCGAAATGTTTTATTCGACCAAATGACCCGTTCGGCCAAATGAGTTTCGGCCTGATGGTTTGTTCGGCCTAGCGGCATTCGGCCAAATGGCTTCCGGTCGAATGGGTTTCGGCCAAATGACCCTTCCCCTATATTGTTTATGAAAATTTTCCATTTTTTAATTGCTTTTAAACTGATTTCTTTATTGGCAATTTCCTATTTTTCAATGGAAAATTTTTTATTTATATACAAACCCAAATACTAATTGAACCGTTTGTTTGAGAAACTGCATATGTAACATTTTTGGGCAAAAAGCGATTTTTATATAGTCTGAATCCTCACCCAAAAATAAATATTCTGGCAAAAAATACGAAAAACAAAATTTGTTCAGGAATGTATGATTTTTTTTTGTTTTGATAGAGAAACTACATATGTACACGCACTTTGAAGAACAATTATTGAGTACTGCTTGTAGTTTTTGCACTGGAAGTGCCCGAGGGCCCAGGGTGTTGGGTTTTGCCAACAACTATTGATCTGTATCAAAGAAATCGAAAGATTCGGTGACAATTTGTTCAAAACCAGTGTTTTGTTGTTTTCTCAAAATTGTGTAAAATGGATACATGCAGTTTCTCAAACAAAGAGTTCAATCAAGTGTGGTGTTTTATGTTTTGTGTAAATTAACTAAAGACTGATATTCCAATACTTTCCAATACTCAAAATCGTTCGAACAACATTGCATTATAATAGCTGTTTTGATTTGCTCCAGTAAGGGGAAACTTTCGCTCTACCTTACCCTACCAATTCGGAACGACTTTCGGGTGCAGATTATTTGCCTCGAGCTCAATTCCCATCTCCGTCGTCGTCGTCACCAGTGCCAGTGTCGGACCCTTCCGTCGTCGGGTGACGAGATGCTCTGTAACCACTTGCTGCAGGCAACTGGATGTTGACGCGGTTATTCCGAACTTTTCGTTCTGTTTGCTGAGCCGGACTATTAAGAGGGCTTTTTTTCCTAATAAGAACTTTTAATGAGAATCTAAGACGTAAAAGTTAGACCTAGAGATTACGCTTCGTATCCCTGTGGATCCACCTCCGGTGGCAAACGCGAATATCGGAACGCGGGAGCCTCTAAAATTGAACTTTTTCACTCGGTCGGTAATTCGTTGTGATTGAATAAATTAAATAAATCTTGTCGATAAACTTTCGGTAAATATTCGGCGCGACTCGACCAGGGGACATGGCCTAACGGTCTTTGTGGTAGCCAATTGTAAGTTCAATAAAGTTGTTAATTTTCTTCGATGACTTTCCATGATTTTTATGAAGTGGTGGACTGAAATTGCAAGAATTCCCCAGCCCTCCTTGCGGGCAGCAATCGAAGCGAAAATATATCGTTCTCGTAATTTGATTTACTTCTATTCCTTAAATTCCAATTCCCCTTCCGTTGCCCGGAGGGGCTTCTGGTGGCTCTTCGACAAGCTCAAAATGAAATACACTCCCAAGTGGAAGAAGATTACTGGGCAATCGTTATGGCGAAAAGTTTCCCGCATTCTCCCAGTTTCTTCAGTCGGACAGATTTAGGAAAGTAGTGAACGCGCTGGAAATGAGATTCCTGTGTGTCTAGCAATGGTGTTCCGTTCCCTCCGGAGGCGGATATTGAATTGTGAAAATAAGATTTCCACTGCGAAAAAGTTTCACATTTTCGACGAGGAATCTCGTTAAATCGAATCAAAACTTTCAGAGCGACAAAATTGTGCATTTTGAGTTACTGGAGGAAGACTGGATTTATGTTTTTCTTCCTAGCTTTACGATTCAGAAGATTTGCTACAGTCGGAATTTTTTATGCCAACGAGCATTAAGGTAAAGTTCAACAAGATTACAAAACATAAATCGTGCAACAATCATTCTTACTGACACCGTATATACTTCGACTTTGACATTGCTGTCGCACAGTTTAGTGTGCAGATAATAACTAAGAGATTTCTGAAGCAAGTTACTGTTTCTTGCATTTATGTTTTATGTGATAAATATCAACGACAAATATCCTACGCATTTGGTTACTAACTAACTAGGGACCTTGCCGTAACCTTCTACATATTTCACAGGAACTCGAGTATCTCGCACATCACATGTTTCAGAAACCCGGTTTAGTGTCTGACTAGTTCAAGTTAATTTAATGCAGTCAAACCTCCATGAGTCGATATTGAAGGGACCATCGACTCATGGAAATATCGAGATGAGGAATAGCAAATCTTTCGAAAGCTGCTTGAAGGGACCATCACAGTATCCCAGAAAATATTTTTAAATTTGGCATAATTTGCTTCCATGAGTCGATATCGAGTCATAAAACATCTATTCATAGAGGTTTGACTAACGTCTTCTGCGTACTTCAGCGAGATTTAATCGTTCAATGCTAAATCAACTGTCCTCCAAATAACAAATGCCTCTTGGTAGACAACCAAAGCAGACAATCAACGCTAACCAAATAATCGAAGAACGAGCTCTAGGCTTCTCCTGGTAATATAGTGACTACTATCATTCAGATTTAATTTTGGGAAAATAATCGAATCAGATAAGCCAAGAAGTTGTTAGCGTAGTGCGTAACAGCACTTTACTCTGATAATGATGTTGAATATTTCAAGCGCGCAATCAGTGAGTCATCTGCTGTTAAGAGAAGCATCTAAAGACTGCGAACCAATTCACCGAATCGTTTATCTTTTGGATACAATTTTACAGGTCGGTAGTATTGTCCTGTCATGGTTAATATGCTTCTTCGTCGTTATGTTATTTCGAACCAAAAAGTTAAATGAATCGTTGAAATAATCTGTATCATAAACTTATTAATATTGCTTATTGTATAACGAGTTTGAATGTAGTGTAATGTATGCAAACTTCTTGTTGCCAAACGTGACTAGTTGTGCAACAATTTGCATTAATAACTATTTTCAAGTTAAATAACAAATGAATGTAATTTCGAGCAATCAACTTTTGCAACCAGTGGAGTCGACACGTAGTTATATTAATTCCATAAACTTTTTCGCTCTAACTCGAGTTATTCAATTCCTCAGGAGTTAGTTTATCATCCAATCTACCGCTACAATGCCTCTGAAAATTGCTCTTCCCGGAAACTTTAATTTCCACAACGGCTACCTTCCTATTTCCGACATAATTACTTTCGCACTGAACACTCCAAGCACAACCCAAAATCGGAGAACATCTTGAAACGTGAACAATGTGACACTTCCAGTGATATAATCCTTACAGCATTGTTACCCCCGTCGTTCGGTGAAGTTCACCATCGAATGGACTGGATAAATTGTAACCATTTCACACTGAGTTTGAATGCTTACCAGCGCAAACAAGATATCCTCGACATGAAAAGACCGAAGCCGAAAAGCAATGGAGACTAGGGTGGTGGGGAAAAAAAGCGAAGTACACATTGATTTGGCAATAAACAAACATTCTCTTTAAAAAAAACTTATAAAAACTTCCTTAGCTTCTTCTGGAAGTTCTTTCAACAAATTAATCGCCTCCAACTAAAACAATTTTGTTTTGGGTACGAAAGTATACGATAAAACATAAAATAATGGATGTAGTGCAAGATTACAATTATGTAACTTCTTTCTAATTACATCAAATCGCAAATAATAAATATTGGCGATCCATTATATCAAGTGCTGAAATTGCTTGATTTTTAGATTTTTTGCAAAGTTATTGACATTTTTACCTAATTCGGTTAACAAACCCAATTTCATTATCACTCACACCCTAATTATATTCATTGGACAAGCGCTTCACTTCAAGTTGGCTTGTTGGATAGGGCATCTGCTTCCAACTCAACATCGGACATTTGTATCTGCTGGCCTGGCAGTCGCTGCGAAAATCTGATTTGCATTTTTATCATTTTATTCAAATTGAATTAAATGGTTTACTCGAAGTGTGCCGGGAGAGAACAGTCACTTCTGTATCGGTTGAATGTTGTCGCCTGGATGGATGGGTAGAATAGAAAATAGAACCGAAATGAAATACCGGTCCTAATCTTCGAGTGAACGCTTTACTCAGCAAACAACGGTTTAATAAGGAGGATGAAAAAAGATCAACGATTGATCGTTGATCTTTTTTCATCCTTCTTATTAAACTGTTGTTAGCTGAGTGAAGCGTTCACTCGAAGATGTTCTCTGCTGATACAGATGAGAATATAATGCTGCCTAATCCTTCATTGAGCAGTCACATGAACCTTAATTTGTATATAAAATCTGGTTCGATCATTTTTACAACAATTTGATGAACTTCAATTTTGTTCAAGTGTAAGTCGTAAGCTGCGTTAAGGCCTAAATTGCGTTTCATTTTTCTCCAATAATCATAAACGGCCGTTAAAAAGCTCATTCACAGCTGATCATCAGAAGTGTGTTATACAACACACGCAAATTTCAAACAAGGAAAAGTCACTTATCAAAAAATATTATCGCTGTATTAAAAATGTTATCCAAAAAAATATATTAATTCATTTTATTGAATTCACATCAGACAGGTTTTCGCGAAAGCAGATGAATGACAGATTAGCTATTTAGCTTGCGGTTGATTCTGTACTTAAATACCTTAAAACAAAGGCAATATGACTTAAAGTAAACTTTTCAAAACTTTGAAAAATCGGTATAACTTCCTTGCAACATTGAGCTCATTATAATTGAATATAATTTACCTCATTCTTCCTTGGTGATCCTTGGTGGCAGATCTACAAGCTCTGATCGGGTGATTAACTCGGATTCCAGGGACATAAAATGGCAGGAGTTCTGCTAAATCGCACCAAGCGCCAAGTAAACATTTCCCACTTATTCGTTCAAGTTTTCGTATTCGCAGATCCCAATTAACATAATCGTGAAAATATTCATTTTAAGAAAATTGTTTTAAGCTTTTAATGGAATGTATTCACTCGTCATAAGACGAGTTTGTACTTGCACTGAAGACGGCCGTACTGTTGAGGTCCAAATACGTATCTGTCAAAGGTACAATAAAGTAGTGAATTTTACAGTCGACTCTCTTCACTACATCACCATATTTGGACAATAACAAACAGGAAACGACATTTGTTTTGTTGTCATTCTTCATAGCAACGAGTTTTTTTTTTTTTATCTAGCATTCATTTTTGTGATTCATTTCAATTTTCCTTTCATTCCTCGATCTCTCCCTATCTCAATGGTTCCTTCAATATCGAGATGTAGAGAGGCAATGTACTAGGTACGAGGAAAAAGAAAAATTTGGATAGCTTCGCGGAAATAACACGCAGATGGCAATCCCCGCATAGAACAATTCATACATAGTGTGCGTTGGATTGAACATGATAACAAAACAACTGTCATGAAGCTCGAAAAGTTGAATAGCGTACCTACACGAGTACAAGACACGTAAGGATTGATTATCACCACCCTGTCGGTGTCAACTTACTCGAAATGTATAGGATTGGATATTTATGTAGTGGCTCAGTGCTCAAACCATTGAGAAAAGTTCATAAAATTTAGAAGAATGTCATGTAGTTTCATGTGAGGTTTTATGTCCTAGAACATTTTGTTCGTAATGTTTGTTTTTATCGGGTGCTAACTGAATCTGGACAGACTTTCTTTATCGCTGGGAGGCTGTGTCGGTCCTATAAGGAGTTCCACCCAAACATAATGTGACTATTTGCATTTTTTTAACTTCGTTTCACAAATTTATTATAATTCATACAGCTTTACAAATAATCTTCCAATTTTTTTTGGACCAAAATCTATGCGAAATGCACTTGAGTATCCATTTGCGAGCCAGTAACGCAATTAGGATAGGCGTCCCGCGTTTCGCAGGACGCTTGCTGGTCACATTACCCAAACACCATGAGGCTAGTGTGTTACGAGTGGCGAACGATCGTTCTGGTAGGCTGATAGAGCAGCTTTTCAGCGAAGTTCACCAGAGCTCGCTGTTAAAACCCCACCACAGTTCCACAACTCCCAATGACTGAAGGAAGGGTTATTGAGCCTCTAGGGCGTAATCTTTCGTCCTTGTTTTTACTTAGATTATACTTACATGCCAATGTGATAAATATAAATATAAACAAAACATCACAAATTAACATTAGCCGTTTTTGATCAAAAACCTGGAAAATATTAATTGGAGGCGCTTTGAATTTTCTAGGATTCTCATTTTTTTTTGCAATGCGTAATATTATATTTTTTTGTTTCGCCTGATTCCATAGCTTAATTGGGGCCAACTTTCCCTAAGAGCACATCCTTTGCATAACTAAAGGATGACTCAACCTTCAGTTTTGCCTTTCTCGTATACAAAGTATACGTAAAGGCTATAGGATCACTCCAAAACCGAACTTTTGATAGAAGGCTCGGAGAACCATAGTGTTATATACCAATCAACTCAGCTCGACGAATTGAGGTGATGTCTGTATGTGTGTATGTATGTGTGTGAGACACACTTATTGGTACTATTTGGCATTATTCGATTTGCTCGCAACAAGTGGCAGTCGACGCTGATTGCGGTGTAGTTGTTTCCTATTGAAAATTGGCCCGATCGGTCATTGCATTCCAAAGTTATTGAAAAAACATTGTTTTTCTGCCAAGGGTCCCCCCTTGGGAAAAAAATTCAAAAACGAAAAAAAAAATTTTTTTTCGGAGATTGCTGCAATGTATTCAAATGACCGCAAATGCATATGAATTGATGGAAAAAGTAAAATCTATCCCCCTAAAGTGCTATTTTGAGCACCACCAACGCTAGGTGGATTGATCTGGGTTTTTATTTTAACTTTCGCTTATCTCTTTAAAATTTTCAGCTACAAAAGTTCATACTTTAAGGCGCACAAATCTCACAATCTCCTTCACTTCATTTCTTCATTAATCTTGACAGATACGACTGGAGAAGGGTATTATTGGCCGAAAGTTGTTTTACTGAAAGCACTGTTGCCGGATATGTTATTTAGGGGTGAAATCACTTACCGAATTCCTTTTGGAAGAAGCGTCTGATTGGCCGAAGATTTATGTCCGAACAAACCATCTGGCCGAAGTTCTGGTAAAAGATATTCAGGTGATTGGGTCACTGTGACCATTAGGCCAAACAAGTTGTTTAGCAGAAAATATCATTTGGCAGGATAGGACTTTTGGCTGAACGGCGATTGGCGATTTTCATTTCCATTTTTAACATCTTATTTCTCACAACTCACGTATGTATTTATTCTTGCTTTTCAATTCAAGACAAAATTTTCAAAACGACTTATCTGCTTTTGTGAACAAAGATTCAAACGACGATGGTAGGTAGGTGAAGGTTTCCGCTAGCTGTTGATGGTGTTGGTTTGCGTGGAAGAGCTATCAGATTCATCAAATCGTCGTTTGAATCTTTGTTTACAAAAGCAGATAAGCCGTTTTGAAAATGTTGTCTTGAGTTGTCATTTCTCCCTTGTATGTGCGAATTATCTTCACCATCACTTAGCACTCCGATTCAACGTCAGAATCATTACGAATCAACGCACATCATTCATCTTCACAACTAGTCCTTTAATTCATCATTAGGAACAAATCAGACTTCGTACATCCATACCGGCAGCAGTGGCATAAACTAGCATATACACAATTAGCTAGGCTGGAAACCCAACTACCCAACTCAATTCGCTCTTCTATATGCTGTTTAACTACAGAGCTATGAATTCATGCTGACCAATAGACTCGTCTAAAATGTATTTCTGATCGCGTAATAAGCTTATAATATGAAGCGAAATATGAGTTGTAATGAGGAGTGTGTGGTAGAAAATTCATTTCGCGGTACTCACTCCTTTCTCCTCCTTTCTCACAGTGAGACATGAATAGTGAAAAGTGAGGTTGCGAGGAGTAGCAATCACGTCTCGCCTCTCACTCAGTGAAAGTAAAAAGTTGGAAAAGTAAAGTGAAGATTGAGTAATCTCTTTTCTTTTTCATTTGTGCTTCTTGCTTGGTCCTTCCTTATTTCAAACTTATGATTTATCTTCTCACTTCTCATTTATTTCCTCAATTTCCAATTCTCACTCCACGGACAGCGGTTCCAAAAACATGCTCGACCATACGACCCATTCCATTGAATTGGGGTGGCGAAACGATATTTTGGATCATTCGATCAATCCATCCGTTCGTCTAAATGAATTGTTCGGCGCATTACATTTCAGCAAAACGAGTTTTTGGTCTTTTGTCATTCGGTCGAATGAACTTTCCAGTTGATTGATACATTCTACTCAAAAGCGTTGGACCAAGTGGTATTTTCATCTAATTAGTTTTCGGCTAAATAGAATTTGACTTGATACCTTTCGAGCCGAATGACTTTTGGTTAAATAATCCATCTTCACTACGATGATATTTTTCTCTTTTATTCAATCTTTATAGCAAGTGTACTGGGCATATTAAACTACCAGTGCCATTTAAACATATCAAAAACATTCTCTTAATCCCTAAACTCAATTTTTACGAAGATAAGTCAATGAAATGAATAATTTTCGTAGAAAATTGAAAAAATCATAAATTGATCCAAATAATAAATGTTGAATTTCCATCAATGAGTAAAAATTGAAAATAGCAACTCTAGAAGCAGAATTTGACTAAAATAAAAACTACAAAAACAAAGTTTTCATAAGAAAATAAGCAATTGCCAAATAAAAAAGAAGGGTATAAGCAAAATTTCCCTTAGTAATGAAAAACTTTCATAAACAATTAGAAATTTCTTACAAAACAAAAGCAAAAATTGCAATTATAAAAGCAGAATTTTCCATAATGAAGTCGAAATGTTCTGCAGAAATAAATACAAAATTTCCATAAATAAATCAATATTAGCAATAAACAATTACAAAATTTTCAACAAAAATAAAACTCTCCATAAAAAAAATCAATGAAGAGCAATAAAAAAATATCAAAATTTTCATTAAAAAATATGAAAATCAATAGAACTAAGGAATTTTTCCATAGATAACCACTTCTTTAAAAGCGTGTATTGTTCATGGAAAATTAAATCAATTTCAATGCTTTCTTGTTTTTCTTATGAGAATTTTATTATTTTTTATTGCTCTTTTTTAATTAATTTCTGAAAAGTTTTTAATTTTTTGGAAAAAAAATATTTATTTTGCGGAAAATTTTGTAATTATTTATTGCTAATTTTGATTTATTTATGAGCATGAGCATGATGACCGTGCATTTCGTAGTTGCTACTCCGTGATCAACCAGAACAATCGCAATTGCACAGGGAACCAATGGATGGAAGCATGGGATTTGCTCTCCAACCTCAATGTGCACAGTCCGAGAGCTCTAGTATTTTGGATAGTCGATAACGGCGCTGGCTACTTCCTCACGGTCATCGGGGATGGGAAGGAATTGATGATGCAGTCACTCGCCCACTGCAAGCCGAGAACACCTCTGCACTCGCCACGAGTTCCTGCGGAATTTTATTGGAATCTTGGGGCTCAGGTTTTGTAGCAGAGGTTCGTCTTGGTTAACGGGTAGCCAATGTGATAGTTATGGAAGGGTGGTGTATACTCTAATTGGATGCCGAAATTAGCTTTTCTTTTTGCTCATTTCGAATTCTAACACCTGCTAGAACTAATCAAGTTGTAGATATAGGGATAGAAGATGGAAACGGTATGAAAGCCCATTTCATGTTCTAGCGAATGCTAGAACATAAGAAATATTTGAAAAGATACAAAGTAGGAGGAATGGAACGGGCCTGGGATTGAACCCACGACCTCTTGCGTATGAGGCAGAAGCGGTAGCCATATGACCACCAAGCCCGCTTTTTTTATTGCTAATATTGATTGATCTATGTAATTTTTGTATTTTTTTTTTCTATGGACCATTTTTATTTCTTCATAAAAACTTTTTTTTATTATTGCAATTTTGCTTTTGTTTTGTGGAATTTTTAATTGTGCATGGAAATATTGCATTATTAGGGAAATTTTATACATATTTATTGCTTATACCCTGTTTGCATTAATTACCACCATTTGAAAAAAAAATCCCATTTTGATTTTTTTTTCCGAAGGAAAAAACAATGATTTTTCAATATTTCTGAAATGTAAGGTCCGACCAGGCCAATTTAAGATAGCAAACCAACAAGCATTCCCCGTCGAATGCAACTGGTTGCGAGTAAATCATGTGATGCTATGTTTCAATAGGTGTGTCTACAAAATCTGCACACGCACACACATACAGACATCACCTCAGTTCGTCGAGCTTAGTCAATCGGTTCATGAGTGTCAGAGACTTTTGTCAGAAGGTCCTTTGAAAAAACATTATTCTTAGTTTCGTCTAATTCTTCTTATTGGCATTACATTGGGAAATTGCTGCCTCGCAGCTTATTGTTCATTAAGTACTTCTACATTTGTTAACTGCAAGGTTTCTAAACCAAGTTACCATTTTTGCATTCGTATATCATAAGGCTTCTATGCCCAGGGAAGTCGAGAAAATTTCCATCCCGAAAATTTTCTAGACCGGACCGGGAATCGAACCCAGCAACCTTCAACATGGTCTCGCTTTGTTGTTGCGCATCTTACCGCACGGCTAAGGAAGGTCCACCTGCAATGGGCATAACTGTCGCAAAACAAGGTATTTATGCCAACATTGGACCGTGTGCCAGGGCCAAAAAGCACCGAATTATGTCTTCTCATATTGATATCAGCGTGATTCCGTGAATCTGATAAATTTTCATCTACGCCAATGAGGGTTGGATCTTTGCTTTTTAAAACAAAGGTGAAAGGTGAACAATGCTGTCATTGTCGATGTACCTTGTCGGAATTTTTCGGATTTCGTTATTTTGAAAATACATGAGAGCAAAACTCAAAAGAAATCGGAAATGTTTTTTATACTCTTTTTCAGAACACAATAAAAATTGAATCACTGTTTTTTGTTCAGTTGTCTGGCTTCTGATGCGCCAAAAAGAGATTTTAAGACTGTATTATTGTATTAATTTTATTGATTCAATTTTCATACACCCAGTATAAAACTGAATATTTTTATTCCAAACATAAATCGCTCCAAATAATCAAAGTTGTTCCTATTTTTCAGCCCTTCTTATAACTATGTAAGAAATAAACTAATATCTCTATTTCTTTTGTCCTTCCAGGTAAATATGGATTGAAAAAATGCAATAGACTGTTATGAATTGAAGGTAAATACAAAAGACCGTTTTAATCATGCAGTTTGAAAAGAAATCTGCAGACATTGGTTTGAAACGTATGTTACATTAATATGCTGAGAAAGACAGAATTAGAAAATAGGGCAATTTTTCTACGCACACATTACCAAGGATTTTTATCGTGGCGCATTGCCATCGCCATGATGATTGACTTTCACCGATAAAGGTTTCTCTCCTTCGTCACAGAGTGGTTAATCGTTAATCGTATCCTATCTGAGGGTTTTGCTTTGGCGTAAAGAAGAGGGGGCTAGGGGGGCTTAGCCCTCGCAAGAAAAAAAATTAGCCCCCCTTGGATTTGAAAAGTTAGTTAGCAGTGATATTAATTTTTAACATATAGCATAATGGATTACTGAAAATCATAATGAAATGAGTGGAAGACAAATGGAAGACAAGCTTGTTTCTCATTTCTGAGAAAGATTCCTTGGTGTTAATTATGAAAAGGCAATATCTAATTGATTTCATAATTATTGTAGTCTAATGATTTATGTTCAAGCAGGAAAGGATTTTTCGGCATTCAGCTTATTTTCAAAGACTGCATGCCGAAAAAAAACATCCTTGCTTAATTGATTTGAAAGCATCAAAGTAAGCTTAATATAAACAACAACAGAAAACCCCCAAAATATCAATCAGAGCAATCGTGGTACTTCGCCAGCAGGCAAAGACATGTGTTCTTCCATCACGGACTGCAGTAACAGTTTTCCAACAACTTTTTACCTGCCAAGCAGCATAATAATCTCCACAATAACCATCAGCATCCAAGAAGGATTCTCATCAGAATCCAAGAAGAATTCGCATTAAATTATCTGAAGAATTCCTTTCAGAACCATCGAAGCATTCCAACTGGAATACCAAAGAATTCCCACTGGATTCCTTTCGGTTTAGTTGAAGGATGCCTTGGGAATCTATGGGGGATAACCTTCACAATCCATAGAGGATTTGCTTCCGAATCTCACGTTGATTTGCTTCCGAATTCCCCCGGAATCGTTCGGAAATTTGCAGAATCCCTCTGACATTTTTTTCGGAATCCCTCAACGATTTGTTTCAATATCTCTAAAGGATTTCCTACGGAACCGCTAGATAATTCTTTTCCCTGGAATCCCTGGAGGATTATTTCGAGGTCCCTCCCGATGATTTGCTTCGGGATCTCTCGACAGATTGCTTTGGAATTCTTATACTTCTTTGCTTCTACATCCCTGAAACATTCACGTTGAAAATCATGGAGGATTTGCTATGGAATCTCTAGAACATTCCTGTTGAAACTCCTGAAACATTCTTGTCTGAATTCCTGGAGCATTCCATTTGGAATCCCTAGAAAATTCTCATTAGAATTCCTAAAAGACTCCCGTCGGATTTCCTGGAGGATGGAGGATCCCTAGAAGATTGTCATTTCAACCCCTTGTACATTCTCGTCCGAATCCCTGCAATATTCCCGTCGGAAACCCTGGAAGTTTTCTGTCGACATCCCGGGAGGATTTGGAATCCCTGGAACATTTCCGTCGGATTCTCTGGTGGATTGCCTTCGCGGTAGATACATAGCTGCTAGCAAGTAATAGTGGAAGACCAGGATTGGCTTGCAGATGTAATTGTAGATGACAGTCCGTTGATTGTGTGTAGGTCTGCTAGGCAGGTTAGCCTCAACACAACTAAAGGCAGCTGGGAATTTGGATCAAGTTTATTCTTGACCGGCAATTCACGATTCCTGAGTAAAGTGGGTCTAAACTGCGCCCAAAACTGTCCGTCATCAACAATGTTCGGTACCGACGACCGCCGCGGTACGACCTAGAGCGACTGAAGCAACCTGATGTCGCCACTGCATACGCGCAGCATCTCGAGGAAGCGTTGCCGGAAGAGGGTGAGCTCGATGGGGCCCCTCTTGAGGACTGCTGGAATACAGTCAAAGCAGCCATTAACGACGCAGCGGAGAACAACGTCGGGTATATGGGTCGAAGTCGACGGAACGATTGGTTCGACGAAGTGTGCAGACAGATTCTGGAGGAGAAGGACGCAGCGCGGGTAGTCGCGCTGCAGCAAGGTACCCAGCAGAACGTGGAACGTTATAGACGGAAGCGCAGACAGCAGACCCGCCTTTTTCAGGAGAAGTAACGCCGCTTGGAAGAAGCGGAGTGCGAGGAGATGGAACAGCTGTGCCGTTTTCAAGATACACGCAAGTTCTATCAGAAGCTCAACGCATCCCGCAAAGGCTTCGTGCCGCGAGCCGAAATGTGCCGGGATAAGGATGGGAAGATCTTGACGGACGAACGTGTGGTGATCGAAAGCTGGAAGCAGTACTACGAGGAACATCTGAATGGCGCTGAGAGTACAGGCAGTGAAAGTCAAGGCAGTGGAGGAGATGACTACGTCAGTTCAGCGGACGATGGAAGCCAACCAGCCCCCATCTTGAGGGAAGTTAAGGATGCCATTCAACAGCTAAAGGTCAATTAAGCAGCTGGTAAGGATGGTATCGGAGCTGAGCTCATCAAGATGGGTCCGGAAAAGCTGGCCACTTACCTGCACAAACTGATAGTCAGAATCTGGGAAACCGAACAGCTACCGGAGGTGGAAGGAAGGGGTTATATGCCCCATCTACAAGAAAGGCGAAAAGAGAACCAGTGAGAACTTTGGAGCGATCACCATCCTTAATGCCGCCTACAAAGTGATATCCCAGATCATCTTCCGTCGTCTATCACCATTAGTGAACGAGTTCGTGGGAAGTTATCAAGCCGGTTTCGTTGACGGCCGCTCGACAATGGACCAGATCTTTACTGTACGGCAAATCCTTCAAAATGCCGTGAATACCAGGTCCCAGTTCGTTGATTTCAAGGCGGCATCCGACAGTATAGACCGCGTAGAGCTATGGAAAATTATGGACGAGAACAGCTTCCCTGGGAAGCTTACCAGACTGATCGAAGCAACGGTGGATTGAGTGCAAAACTGTGTGAAGATTTCGGGCGAACACTCCAATTCGTTAGAATTGCGCCGGGGACTAAGAAAAGGTGATGGACTTTCGTGCCTGTTGTTCAACATTGCGCTAGAAAGTGTCATGCGAAGAGCGGATGTAACAGCCGGGGTATGATTTTCAACAGATCCAGTCAATTTATTTGTCTCGCGGATGATATGGATATTGTCGGCCGAAAATTTGCAAAGGTGGCAGAACTGTACACCCGCCTGAAACGTGAAGCAACAAAAGTTGGACTGGTGGTGAATGCATCGAATGCAAAGTACATGTTAGTGGGCGGAACCGAGCGCGACAGGTCCCGCCTGGGAAGCAGTGTTACGATATACGGGGATACCTTCGAGGTGGTCGAGGAATTCGTCTACCTCGGATCCTTGCTAACGGCTGACAACAACGTCAGTCGTGAAATACGAAGGCGCATCATCTGTGGAAGTCGGGCCTACTACGGGCTCCAGAAGAAACTGCGGTCAAAAAAGATTCGCCACCGCACCAAATGTGTCACGTACAAGACGCTTATAAGACAGGTTGTCCTCTACGGACATGAAACATGGACAATGCTTGATGAGGACTTGCAAGCACTTGGAGTATTCTAGAGACGGGTGCTTAGGACCATCTTTGGCGGTGTGCAAGAAGACGGTGTGTGGCGGCGAAGAATGAACCATGAGCTCGCCCAGCTCTACAGCGAACCCAGTATCCAGAAGGTAGCTAAAGCCGGAAGGGTACGATGGGCAGGGCATGTTGCAAGAATGCCGGACAGCAACCCTGCAAAGATGATGTTCGCTTCCGATCCGGCAGGTACGAGACGGCGTGGAGCGCAGCGAGCGAGGTGGGCAGACCAGGTGCAAAACGACTTGGCGAGCGTGGGGCGTATCCGAGGATGGAGAGATGCGGCCTCGAACCGTGCATTGTGGCGTCAAATTGTTGATTCAGTGTTATCTGTTTAGATGTCTACTAAATAAATGAAATGAATGAAATGAGGTAATCATTCTAGATGTCTATTTCAATAATGCAGAGTACTCTCAGTATATTATTTTTTTCTTATTCGCTGCTCAGTCATATAATCATATTCCGCAGGTTCAAAGGAAACAAATCCCCTCAGATGAACCTATCACGCTTTTCATATCTTCCGATTGTTGTACAATTTAATCATCTATCCACTTATAACAGGATATGCAACTTCCACAAGCCACACGACAAACATAACATCTCTAAGCGAATCCAATTCAGAGTACACCGTGATGAGTGGTGCTTCTTCAAGTGGCTGATAAAGTTCAACGAAGAAACATCACCATCGTTTATCGCAGAGTGATTTGTTCGGCATTTCTTAATAACGTCAAACTTTCGACTCGGCAGGTACATTATTTGACATGAAGCAAAATTTCAAGTTTCGTCTCATGACACGATTTGCGACTTTCGCCAACAAGTGGCTCATGTTACCGGGAGCAAACTCGACAAAAGCGACAACGACCAAGTTGTCTCGCTCTTAATGCTTTTTTTTCCTTTCCTCATTCGCCAAGTTGCAATGAACGGTTGAAGTGTCTTCAGTTGGCAATGTACAATAGCGTAGAATGGCCAATCTGGAGATAACGAGTTTTTCCAATATCTGCTATGGAATACATGTCGTGCAAGATTTAGAATACTGTTGATTTAATAATGCGGAAATTCTATGTCTAATACGGACAAGAATAATTAACTAATTTGAGATATCGATCTAAAAGAAGTCGGCATCAGCCGCAGGTGGATTGATTGATCATAAACCAGAGAAAGACAAGCTTTATTTGATTGCGTTCAATCATTCACGCACAAGTTGGTATTGATATTTTCGTTTCAACGGAAAAACAAACTTCCCATGGTACCAATCTGAGACTTCATACCTATAGCCGCCCCACTAAGTAATCCTTCGCCAATCAGTCAAGCTTGGAAATGAGCTATCGTTACTGTACCGTCCGATCCGTACAAGGCATGAATAAATCATTCTACGCCAATAAACACCCAACGGCAATGGAAATTTGATGTGTCACCAAGGAAAATAACAATTCGTTCTGAAAGGAAAATCCTATTTGGGCCAGAGAGATAGATTCGTCGCTCAACTAAGATAGTGAGTATTTTACGAAGACCACTTTATCGAGAAGATTGGCAGTTTTGTGCAATTTGTCAAGTACAAACGTCGTTTCCCGGAAACGGCTGCGCCATTTATAAAGCGGATAGGCAGCGCCAACCTAATTTTGTGTCAACTGTCCCGTGCGTCAAGGCATATCAAAATTTAAACTCAATTATATCAATGGTTGTTATTTAAAACAACACGTGTTACGATTATATAATTTGATAAAAATGTATCTTCGAGCAGTTTAATTTCATATCAAAATTATAACAACATTAGTTGTTTTTTTTTCGAATTTGCCTACATTTTTCTGTATGTAAAAAACCTATTATTAGCAATTTGTTCAATTAAGCAACGTTTACAAAGCAGAAGAAACTGCTCATCACTTTTCATTAACACTTGCACATCCATAATTCCCTTTCGATTCGAAGGATTAGGTTCTAGCGTGTGATGATTTATTCTTCGTTTTTGATCAATCTTCTCAAAAAGTGGGTTTTGAATTGATTAACCACCGAAAAGAAAACAGTAACTCAATGATTTTTTTTCCGAATGAATACTCTACAGGCAACACATCAGTCATCGGAAATGGGGGGAACGCGTGTCATTTGTGCGTCATAAATAAATCATTCATCAACATTTCGTATAAAAGTATTTTGTTAAGTGACCCAATAAGCAGAATTTTAGTTCATCAGGTTGTTGGAAGAAGGCATGATTGGGATGTTTTGATAAGCAAAAGAACGATCAGGAAAAAAATAAGTATTCCAACATTTGAGCTTATCTGTGCATTCTCCAAATCTACCAAAATGCTTTTATTACTGACCTTAATTGTATTTGTTCTGGAAAATGTGTTAGAGGTCATTCGCAGCCATTTGTTTCAGGTACCGAAGTTTCAACAAAACGTTACACTACACAATTTTGTCAGTCTGTTGTCAGAACATATATTTGCTGTCAATGGTGAAGCAAAGGTAGTAGGACTTAACTTCTTCCTTAAGAGGACGTTAGTGGCTCGGGTCAGTTTAGGTACGGTTGATCGCGCATGTCGACAACCAAACTGTTCCTTGAGCAATATATTTTGAGATTAAAAATCAGAAGGGTTGTGTGCAAGACACAGATCGACAGACAGACAGATCGCAAAGTAGACGTTCGACAACGGACATTGTTTATGACAAGTGAAGACATTTCACTAAAAAGCTCAAAATAATTTTCTTATTGTTCCGATATCTGAACATCAAGCAGCACACATGTCATAAACGAGTTGCTGTCACTTATTCACGACCAAATTCAGTCATATATAAGTTGTTGCAAACAAATCGGTCTGAATCATGTTACTCGAAATTGATCTTTCTGTCGTCACCAAGCGATTGTGTTTTAAACTTTGCAGACTCGGATCAGCTATATTTGGTATTGAATAATAGAAAAAACTCAAAGGTCCAGCCCAATCAGGTTGTACGCAAAGGTGACGTAGGACTATGTAGCTATTCGAAATTGATAGTATTTGCCACAATAATTTTTGTCGTTTTATTAACATTAAGCAAACTGCTCGGAGGCCAACTGAATCAAGAGGTCGAATAGTTGTTCCCAGTTGGATGGAAGTCTCTAACCGTGGAATTAACATGACTTATTGGCCGCTGAAGCCACTCGACTGGCTTTCAGTCAGGGACATCACGATCCTTACTTTGTAACGAGCGCTTACATCGCGGGCGAAAACCAAACGTTGCATATAAATCTATTTGCGTTTGGTTTCGCGCCACTTCTAATTCTGATTATTTCTCCTTTATTTCGGCCATTTTTGAGGATGGTGTCCTCCAAAAGGTCTTTATGCTTACAAAGAAGGTTGATCCCACAATCCGATATGAACTTTCTTTAAAGTGCAAAACTCAATCGTAACTAGCAAATTTGATAGCGCGGCGGAGGGAGATGATGCAATTAATTTGAACGGGTGGAATCACTATTAGCAACCAAGCTACCACGCTAAACCCGATGGCGCCGAAACAATCCATTTTCGCAATTAACTCTTTCGTTCCATAAAATGCTGGTCCTGAGAAGAACCAATTTTCTTTTCCAATGCGCCTTCTGTCCAATAACTAACTGCATCTAATCACTTGTCGAGACCTTGCGTCACGACACACCGCTACTTGATGATTTTTCGCTAAGCCTCCAAAAGTTGAAATAAATTTTCAGCATTGCCACCCACTCCTTCGTGCTGCTGTGTCCGCTCCGCTGCATCGAATGTCGAACCGCTCTCTGTGGAATCCCGATCAAAATGGCTCGCGCGCCGAACAGCAGCTTTCTTGTATTTAATAAATTAAGCCCGTTAGCCCCTCCCCTTTGTGATCTGATATGGGTGTAAATAAAATGTGCACTCATAACGATTAATGAAGGGGCGGGGCTAATGGAATTACTTCATTAGATATAAAGCTGCTTTTCGGCGCGTGGCTATTCGATCAATTCCTGAACAACAGACCGATCGAAGAATGACAAATTCTAAGAATCCTATGAAATACTCTCGCTTCTGAATTTGGTTATGAAATATAGTTTATCTTAGATGCGTATTGTTGCGAGAAATGACAACAGAAATTTGACTCAAGACGAAGTTTCTTCATATTACAAAACATTATCTCTTAGCATCTGTCTGTCCGAGCGACGTTCACGTTGCTGTGTAAAGTTTCCACTGAGGTGGCGTCTTCATTGATTTTATACAAATGCCACCATTTTATACATTAGAAGGACCCAACTATCCGAAATAAACTTTCTTCAAAGAGCAAAACTCAATTGTTAATAGCGGATTTCATAGCGCGTCGGAGGAGATGATGCAGTCAATTTGAATGGATGGAATCACTAACAGCAACCAAGGTACTACGCCAAACCCGATGCCACCGAAACAGTCCATTCTCGCAATTAACTCTTTCTTTCCATAAAATGTTGGTCCTGAGAAGAACCAATTTTCTTTCCCAATGTTCCTTCTGTCCAATAACTAACTGCATCAATCGCTTGTCGACACCTTGCGTTGCAACTGTCTGACCGCCACTTGATGATTTGTCGCTGAGCCCCCAAAGGTTGAAATAATTTTGCAGCATTGCCACACTGCCACCCACTTCGTGCTGCTGTGTCCGCTCCGCTGCATCGAATGTTGAACCGCCTTCTGTGGAATCCAGATCAAAATGGCTCGCGCGCGCCGAACAGCAGCTTTCTTGTATTTAATAAATTAAGCCCGTAAGCCCCGCCCCTTTGTGAGCTGATATGGAGTAAATATAATGTGCACTCATAACGATTAATGAAGGGGCGGGGCTAATGGAATTACTTCATTAGATATAAGAAAGCTGCTTTTCGGCGCGCGCGATCCATTTCGATCGGTTTTCCACAGACAACGGACCGTTTGGAGAATAATGAATTCTAAGAATCCAATGAAACTTTCTCGCAAGATTCTGAATTTGGTTATGAGATGTTGTTTATCTAAGATGCGTATTGTTGCGAGGAATGACAACAGAAATTTGACTCAAGACGAAGTTTCTTCATATTACCAAACATAATCTCTTGGCATCTGTCTGTCCAAGCGACGTTCACTAATTGGTAGTTGCTGTATGTGGATAGTTTTCACAAAGGTGGCGTCTTTATTGATTTTATTCAAAGAAAAATGATCCGACTATCGAAATAAACTTTATTCAAAGTTCAAAACTCAATCGTAAATAGCGAATTTGATTGCGCGTCGGAGGGATATGATGTAGTGAATTTTAATGGATGGGATCACTAACAGCGACCAAGCTACCACGCCAAACCCGATGCCACCGAAACAGTCCATTTTCGCAATTAACTCTTCCTTTTCGTAAAATGTTGGTCCTGAGAAGAACCAATTTTCTTTTTCCAATTCCCGTTCCAATAACTAACTGCATCCAATCGCTTGTGCAAATTAGCAGCATTGCCACACTGCCACCCACTTCGTGCTGCTGTGTCCGCTTCGCTGCATCGAATGTCGAACCGCCTTCTGTGGAATCTCGATCCAAATGGCTCGCACGCGCTGAACAGCAGCTTTCTTGTATTTAATAAATTAAACCGCGCGCGCGAGCCATTTCGATCGGGTTCCCGACTAGAAGAGCATAACTAAAACTTAACACAATTTTAACATATTGTGATCTTTATAACTTATGTTGATACAATTTTGTTGTTAGTAGCCATTATCTTTCAAATGTTGTAACAGGATTTTAACATAATAAGATTTAAAAAATGCTTTATACCGAATTGCCCAACAGTAGGCAATTAAAATAGATGTAGCAAAGTCTCCTGCCATAGATATCATAAACGCCGATATATTTTGAAAAAGTTGTCTAATTTGTAATGGTCTTAGTTTCATGTTCTTGAAAAATATTCTTGTTCAGAAAAAAACTAATATTCCTGAATGTTGATCACAATCTGGAGACCTATCACGACCTGTAACTGCACAGTAAACAATATATTTTGTATCTGATTATACTATAAATTTCTAACAAAATATGTTATTTTTATGATAAAATTGTAACAAAATTTGATAGTTTTTTGTTTCGAGTAGTGTAATTTTTGATAGAAATTTAGATATTTTAACAACATCCTGCACCATATTTCTAACAAATTTTATTATAAAATTTTGTATAACATAATAACATATGATGATATAATTTTGATATGACCTTCTAGTCGGGTTTCCACAGACAACGGACCGTTCGGAGAATTATGAATTCTAAGAATCCAATGAAACTTTCTCGAAAGATTCTGAATTTGGTTATGAGATGTTGTTTATCTAAGATGCGTATTGTTGCGAGGAATGACAACAGAAATTTGACTCAAGACGAAGTTTCTTCATATTACCAAACATTATCTCTTGACATCTGTCTGTCCAAGCGACGTTCACTAATGGGTAGTTGCTGTATGTAGATAGTTTTCACAAAGGTGGCGTCTTCATGGGTTTTATACAAAAGAGAGTTGATCCGAAATAAACTTTCTTCAAAGTTCAAAACTCAATCGTAAATAGCGAATTTGGTAACGCCTCGAAGGGAGAAGATGCGGTAAATTTGAATGGATGGAATCACTAACGGCGACCAAGCTACCACGCCAAACCCGATGCCACCGAAACAGTCCATTTTCGCAATTAACTCTTCCTTTTCGTAAAATGTTGATCCTGAGAAGAACCAATTTTCTTTTCCCAATGTTTCTTTCCAACTAACTGACACCACAATTTATAATCAATTTTCTGCATCGGCACTGGCGGTGCGGGATCGTCCTGATGCTATTTTATGGTCAACCTTTTCTTCATATGAAATTCTCGTTCGTTGAGGTTGAATGATCTGCAGCAACACATCGAGCACCACCACCAATGCGATAGATTTTCGTTGAAAATGTTACCAGCGCCTCCGCTCCGATGCTTTGATGCGTCTGCTCTGCGTCTGCTATGCGTAAAATCTTATCCAGACTGAGGATTAGATCCAAACCCGCAAGTTGCTTGATTTTGATGACTGTGCTAGTGATGCATGTACGTGATTGGTTGGTTTACCTATTTCTAAACTTTTTATCAATTATCAATAATAAATAGTTAAAATCAGTATTTTCAAATAAATACAAAGAAGCGTTGACTCATCCTTGATCGAATGGTCCAAAAAAATTGAAAATCCATCGAGAAACGGCTTAGATATTAAAGTTTAAAGTCTATCATATTTTCGTGACGGTCCCAGATTTTCGCAATCGTAAAGTGTACCCCAATATAGAAAACACAGACGTAGTCCTACGTCAAAATGGATTTATTTTCATTAATGCAAATGTCCAATCAGTAAAGCCCCCTACGCAATGCAATGCAGCAGAATGTCGACGGACTGTCAAATCTTGCCGTCTTCGCTGAATTGCGGTTAGGGCTTGACAGCGACAAACCCAAAATTAGAAACTTTAGGGAAAATTTCATTTGAGTGCCACTAACGCCATCCATTCGAATAAATTTTTGCAGCGCCTTCCTCCGATGCCTGCTCTTGATGTTTATTTTTATTTTGCAGCTTTCTGTCGCCACCAAGCAATTAATTTGCTACTTGAAATCAATTCTCCCCGCCTCAATCCTCTTGTATAGAATAGTAGTCCTGAAAAGAACCGATTCATTCCCAATAATCAATAACAGCAACAAAACCACAGACATAATCAATAGAGGATGCAATATTGAAATTTCATTCAAGGCCCACACATCACTAAAACCCGTCAGCCGACCTTGGTGTCACAAATTAATACCAAGCTTTCAAAGCAACTTATCTACTTTTATAAACAAAAATTCAAACGCCGAGTTGTTCAATCTGATAGCACTCCCACGCAATAAATTGTTGATGTACTTGATAAGGGCTTCAATTCGTTCAGACGGCGTGCTTGACCAGCTTGTTCAGCAGCAGGAGGCGAACGCAGGTGTGAATCTTGCACTGGTCAGACTGGAGCTGGAGTCGTGCGTCAGACGGGAACCTACGGCTGCGATGCGCTCGAAGATGTCGTAAACTCCCTCTGTGGTTTCCGCTTCGGCTGTTGTCGGGCTTGACGATGTTTTTCTGGCCTTGCTGGGCCACCCCCGCTATCGTTGTTGTTTCTACAGCCATCATCGCCGTTGTCTTCTTTTCGATGCCTTGCTGCCGCCATCTTTAGTGCAATGCCGCCGGTTTGCCTCGCTTCGTTTGGTTCCGGTCAGTTCAGTCCGTTTCAGCGTGTAGTGAATGCATTGTAGTCATGACTCATGTACGGCAGGTACTGTTTCTTTTATACACAAAGAAAGTCTTGTGGTGGGTCAAAAGACCCGCTGCTTACATTATTATGATGTCCGTGTTGGAAATGCACGAACGGGATTGGTTGGATCAGAAATTTTTACTGAGTTTGACAAGAACTGAAAATTTCAATAGCTTATCGTAAAAAATCTTGATTTTCCAAGAAACTGACAAATTGCTGGAGAGTTTTCGAGATGATTGATATATACATCTTATAAAAATCGATCGAAAAATAAAGACGCTGTTAACGTTTAAAATTTTACATGATTTCGTGACGGTCCTCAGTTGGTGGCGTTGGTGGGACGCCCACATTAAACAATTTGTTCCTCTGCGTTGGTAAAACATCCGAAGAACTATGGTGTTATTGTGAATATTATGGATCACAATTCTGCGTTATGGCAAACACGCTTTCAGAGTTCCTTTTTCTGCGTTGGTGGGACGCCCGCAAGAAGTATCTTGTTATTGTGGATCTGATGGTGGGATTCAAAAGTTTGGTGGGACGCCCGCAAAAACAAATATGTTATTGTAGATCAGATGGGTCACATTTCTGGTTTATTCATTCATTTATTTAGTTAACATCTAAACAGATAACACTGAATCATCAATTTGACGCCACAATGCACGGTTCGAGGCCGCATCTCTCCATCCTCGGATACGCCCCACGCTCGCCAAGTCGTTCTGCACCTGGTCTGCCCATCTCGCTCGCTGCGCTCCACGCCGTCTCGTACCTGCCGGATCGGAAGCGAACACCATCTTTGCAGGGTTGCTGTCCGGCATTCTTGCAACATGTCCTGCCCATCGTACCCTTCCGGCTTTAGCTACCTTCTGGATACTGGGTTCGCCGTAGAGTTGGGCGAGCTCATGGTTCATTCTTCGCCGCCACACACCGTCTTCTTGCACACCGCCAAAGATGGTCCTAAGCACCCGTCTCTCGAATACTCCGAGTGCTTGCAAGTCCTCCTTGAGCATTGTCCATGTTTCATGTCCGTAGAGGACAACCGGTCTTATTAGCGTCTTGTACATGACACATTTGGTGCGGTGGCGAATCTTTTTCGACCGCAGTTTCTTCTGGAGCCCGTAGTAGGCCCGACTTCCACAGATGATGCGCCTTCGTATTTCACGACTAACGTTGTTGTCAGCCGTTAGCAAGGATCCGAGGTAGACGAATTCCTCGACCACTTCGAAGGTATCCCCGTCTATCGTAACACTGCTTCCCAGGCGGGCCCTGTCGCGCTCGGTTCCGCCCACAAGCATGTACTTTGTCTTTGACGCATTCACCCCCAGTCCAACTTTTGTTGCTTCACGTTTCAGGCGGGTGTACAGTTCTGCCACCTTTGCAAATGTTCGGCCGACAATGTCCATGTCATCCGCGAAGCAAATAAATTGACTGGATCTGTTGAAAATCGTACCACGGCTGTTACACCCGGCTCTCCGCATGACACCTTCTAGCGCAATGTTGAACAACAGGCACGAAAGTCCATCACCTTGTCTTAGTCCCCGGCGCGATTCGAACGAACTGGAGTGTTCGCCCGAACACAGTTTGCACACCATCCACAATTGCTTTGATCAGTCTGGTAAGCTTTCCAGGGAAGCTGTTCTCGTCCACAATTTTCCATAGCTCTACGCGGTCTATACTGTCGTATGCCGCCTTGAAATCAACGAACAGATGGTGCGTTGGGACCTGGTATTCACGGCAATTTTGAAGGATTTGCCGTACAGTAGAGATCTGGTCCGTTGTCGAGCCGGCGTCAACGAAGCCGGCTTGATAACTTCCCACGAACTCGTTCACTAATGGTGACAGACGACGGAAGATGATCTGGGATATCACTTTGTAGGCGGCATTAAGGATGGTGATCGCTCGAAAGTTCTCACACTCCAGTTTGTCGCCTTTCTTGTAGATGGGACATATAACCCCATTCTTCCACTCCTCCGGTAGCTGTTCGGTTTCCCAGATTCTGACTATCAGTTTGTGCAGGCAAGTGGCCAGCTTTTCCGGGCCCATCTTGATGAGCTCAGCTCCGATACCATCCTTACCAGCTGCTTTATTGGCCTTTAGCTGTTGAATGGCATCCTTAACTTCCCTCAAGGTGGGGGCTGGTTGGCTTCCATCGTCCGCTGAACTGACGTAGTCATCTCCTCCGCTGCCTTGACTTTCACTGCCTGTACTCTCAGCGCCATTCAGATGTTCCTCGTAGTGCTGCTTCCACCTTTCGATCACCACACGTTCGTCCGTCAAGATGCTCCCATCCTTATCCCGGCACATTTCGGCTCGCGGCACGAAGCCTTTGCGGGATGCGTTGAGCTTCTGATAGAACTTGCGTGTATCTTGAGAACAGCACAGCTGTTCCATCTCCTCGCACTCCGCTTCTTCCAGGCGGCGTTTCTTCTCCTGAAAAAGGCGGGTCTGCTGTCTCCGCTTCCGTCTATAACGTTCCACGTTCTGCCGGGTACCTTGCTGCAGCGCGACCGCCCGTGCTGCGTCCTTCTCCTCCAGAATCTGTCTGCACTCTTCGTCGAACCTATCGTTCCGTCGACTTCGACCCATATACCCGACGTTGTTCTCCGCTGCGTCGTTAATGGCTGCTTTAACTGTACTCCAGCAGTCCTCAAGAGGGGCTCCATCGAACTCACCCTCTTCCGGCAACGCTGCCTCGAGATACTGCGCGTATGCAGTGGCGACATCAGGTTGCTTCAGTCGCTCTAGGTCGTACCGCGGCGGTCGTCGGTACCGAACATTGTTGATGACGGATAGTTTTGGGCGCAGTTTAACCATCACCAGATAGTGGTCAGAGTCGATGTTAGCGCCACGATATGTCCTGACGTCGATAATGTCGGAGAAGTGCCGTCCATTAATCAGAACGTGGTCGATTTGTGATTCTGTCTGCAGTGGCGATCTCCAGGTGTACCGATACGGAAGGCTGTGTTGGAAGTAGGTGCTACGAATGGCCATATTCTTGGAGGCGGCGAAATCAATTAGTCGTAGGCCGTTTTCGTTCGTCAGCCGGTGAGCGCTGAACTTTCCAATAGTCGGTCTAAACTCCTCCTCTTGGCCAACCTGAGCGTTCAAATCTCCTATGATGATTTTGACGTCGTGGCTTGGGCAGCTGTCGTACTCACGTTCCAGCTGCGCGTAGAATGCGTCCTTATCATCATCAGTGCTTCCGGAGTGTGGGCTATGGACGTTGATTATGCTGAAGTTGAAGAACCGGCCTTTGATCCTCAACCTGCACATTCTTTCATTGATCGGCCACCACCCGATCACGTGCCTTTGCATATCGCCCATCACTATGAAAGCTGTTCCCAGCTCATGTGTGTTGCCGCAGCTATGGTAGATGGTATGGTTACCTCTAAACGTTCGCACCATTGATCCCTTCCAACAAACCTCCTGCAACGCTACGATGCCGAATCCACGGTCCTTGAGCACATCGGCGAGTATGCGTGTGCTCCCGATGAAGTTGAGAGATTTGCAGTTCCACGAACCGAGTTTCCAATCGCTAGTCCCTTTTCGTCGCAGTGGTCGTCGTCGCCGATGGTTCCGGTCCGTACTCTCTTGTTGATTGTTCGTTGCTTATGATTTTTTAAAGGCTGGCTTGCAGGGCCTGACACCAAACCCCCTAAATTTCCGGAGGACCATTCCTCCTTATTTCCGGTGGACCATGGTGCACAGTTTCACTTAGAGTCCCTCGCTGGCACTCGGACGATGATCAGCCGCCCTAACATGGAGAACAGACGCTGTTGTGAGCCGATCCTGACATGGAGAACAGACGCTCAATAAGATTTGCACCTCCGGAAGGGCAAACCCCCTTCCCTGTCAGCATACGACCATAGTTCCCACCGGGGTTGGTTACCCGATCTTCCCTAAGGTTGCTCGTATCCCGGCCAGCACCGCGGGAGGTAGGGATAGGAGTTGCTGGGTAAGAGGCTAAGGACCGCGAGATGGGGTCTATTTTATTCCTTCAGGTACGCGAAGTACCAATGGTACGCTTTACCCAGCATTTGCCGTGCCATTTTCAACTGATATTTATATAATAATTGAGACTTCAACACACTGCATCCCATGCTGTCGAATGTTGTTGTCAAAAGAAGTGCAGTGTGAAGCTATTTTTGTTTTCTAATCCAATAATTATACACAATGCAAATCTGATGTCATTCAATAGCAAAAAAAATGTATAATAATTTATACTACAACTTTGCCAAAGACACAATATTTACAAATCGTTTATTAAAGAAGCTACGTTTTGCAGCGCCACCTGTGGCAAAAATTGGAATTCAACTTTTTGCCATTCGATGTGCCATATTTTTGTAGAATTTATTCCCGAAGATACTGCTGCCAAAAAACAACACCCTAAAGTGGTAAAAAAAAGTAATCGATTTTCGCCAAACATACCACTGTGAACCGCTCGCAAAAGCTTTTTCCTCTGCATTGGTGGAAAGCGCGCAAGAAAAATGCTGTAACTGTGGATCGGATGGTACACAATTATGCATGGTGTGGTGGCCCTGCGTTGGCAGGACAGCCGCAAGAAGCATGGTGTTATTGTGAACCGGATGGATCACAATTATGCGTGGCAGAACGTCCGCATTCAACTATTTATTCTTCTGCATTGGTGGGACGTTAGTAAAATGAAAGTCTTATAGTGGATCGGACGGATCATAATTCTGAGAGTTTCTTCCTCGGCATTGCTGGGACTTTCGCAAGAAGAATAGGGGAGGAGAAGACCACCAGCTGTCATCGAGAGAAAAAGTAGAATCATTGAAATTTCACACGGTGTAGTATAGGAAATGAAGTATATTTTTGTTATAAAACAGTTGCAGTTGCAATAGGCCCATCTGAGGCCCAATTCTGAGCCTGCAGTTTATGCGCAGCATTCTTTGAGTATCAACGAGTTGTTGGACACAACATCCAGTGACGATATGGTAGTCCTCCTTGGTGACTACAATCTACCACATCTATCTTGGCGCTTTGATGACGATATAACTGCTTATGTGCCAATTAACGCCTCCTCTGAGTCAGAAATCATCCTGACGAAATCTGTGCTTGCATCGGGCCTTTTTCAAGTTTCGCACATTGTCAATCACAACTCTCGTTTACTGGACTTGGCGTTTGTTAACGACCCACAATGTGTAGAAGTTTTCCAAGCACCGGTGCCAATATTGAAGGTTGACGCACACAATAAGCCTTTCCTTCTGAATTGTTTTTTACCCTTAACTGACTGTGACAACGACATTGTAAGTGCTGCTTGTGGAAGTCTAGCCAGCGTTAACTGGAACTTCATGAGTGTTCTGTTGATGATGCTGTCTGCAAGTTCTACGATGTAATTACCCGCATTCTTCAGGAGTATGTGCCGCGATAGAAAAGCCGACCAACTCGCTTTACTCAGCCGTGGTGGAACTGCAATCTCTGCACCCTCAGGAACAGATTACGCAAAGTGCGGAAGCGTTGCTTCAAGCATCGAAGTGATGAAAACATGCTAGCTCTTCAAATGTTGGAACAAGAGTATTCGGATCTGCAAAATAACGCTTTTCGTGAGTATATCGTCAGTCTGGAACGTAATGCTAGAAATGATCCTGTGGGTTTCTGGACTTACGTAAAAAGGCGTCGAAAATCTAACGATGTGCCGCGAGAAATACGATTCCAAAATGCAATCGCCAGCTCTGCCGAAGAATCAGTCAACCTGTTGGCTGAATTTTTCAAAGGTGTTTATAACAATAATCAACCATCGGTGACAAATGGGGTGCTTGACAGAATAATGGAATATGATCTACATATGCCTCTCATTGAAGTGTCGGTGGAAGACGTGTTTAGGCGGTTTTCAGATTTGGATGCTACTAAGGGTCCTGGTCCGGATGGCATTCCACCGTTATTCATCAAGCAATGCGCTGAAGCACTTGCTTTGCCAGCATCTATAATCTTCAATCGCTCTTTCTCTACCGGAGTATTTCCAGAGTTATGGAAGGTAGCATCAATCACTCCAATTCATAAATCGGGGGCAGCCCAAAAATTGTCCATTAAAACAGATGAAATTATCCTTGAACAATTGAAAAATGCTCCTTAAAAAAACTGATCATTTCTCTTTAAATTATTGAACAAATTATCTTGAAATATATAAAATGCTCCGTAAACATTTGAAAATTGTACCGTAGAAACGAAAAAAATGTACCGTAAACAATTGAACAAGCTCCTTAGAAAAACAAAGATTTGCTATTTAACTAATGATAATTGCGCAGTATATTGATATAAGAATTATTGTGAAATAGTTGAAAAAGTACCTTGAAATTGACTGTCATAAAGTAGAATCTTATGCACCATTGTATAGCCCCTGAAGTATGAAACTGATTGTTTAAAGTAAAGAAATTGTGCACCAGACTGCTCACAGACAAACAGACGTCCCGTACAACTGCACATCGCATAAACATGCTTGACAATACGAAATTCATTAAAATCACATTGCATATAATGCTAGGGTAGCCGTACCCTTAGTGGAAGTAGCACCAATAGTGGAGGTAGTGGGGTTTTAATGAGATTTATCATATTTATAGACTTTACGATGGTTTCAGTTGATGCGTCGTGCTTTAAATATCATGTTTAATGCAACTTACCTTAAGATTTCGCTTGAAAAACTATTGAAAACAATGATTTTCCTTAACAAAATTGACTCCCTTGCACCTATAGTGGTGCAACTGTACCAATGGTGGCGAGTCTCATAAGAATCCAATGGATAGCACCACTATAGGAACCAAAATTAATTTTTACCGCCACTAAAGGAACAGTGTACCCATAGTGGTGCAAGCAATATTTGGTAATTATTGATGTTAAATGACATCTATCTCATTTTTGTAAGCAAATTTATTAGTTTATCTATTGACTAAGATAATAAAGCAGTAAATTTCCCATAATTATCAATTTAAAAAAAAATATTTTCTTTTGAGGATCTACTAATACCTCCACTATTGGTACCGTTACCCTAATAGGTTTATTCATCAATTTTCCTGCATAACCACAAAAGATATCTTAGTTACAAGCTAAATATTGTCGCTTCGGTTCCCTTTGTTCTGCTGTCCAAAACATGCTGGGTACCGAACTGTCGAAACGTATGTATTTATCCTTCATTGACATTTAGCACCCTATCCTCGCCAGCAAAGATGTTCCGGACAGCCACGACAGACAGTGGAAAGGAAAAGTTACTCATGCAAGATCTGTATTTATTTAACGATAGGTATATTAGCCTTCAACGAATAATTTCGGTTGATTTTATTCCTCCTTATTGTTGATCACTCTCATCCAACCGAATGACTTGATTTCTTTATTTTTGTACATCTTTATAATTCTACGAGCATAAACGAAATTAATTGATAACTTTCGGGTTTAATAAATCAATAAGTCAGCCTACGTCAGCCTTATATCAATATACTGCGCAATTATCATTAGTTAAATAGCAAATCTTTGTTTTTCTAAGGAGCATTTTCAATTGTTTACGGTACATTTTTTTCTTTCTACGGTACACTTTTCAAATGTTTACGGAGCATTTTATATATTTCAAGGTAATTTGTTCAATAATTTAAGGAATAATTATCAGTTTTTTTTAAGGAGCATTTTCCAATTGTTTAAAGATAATCATGATTGTTTCATGGTGCATTTACCATTTTCCTAAATCGGGCACCTTATAAGACGCAGGAAACTATCGTGGAATTTCAATTATAAATTGCTTTTCTAAAGTGCTTGAGTGTTTTGCCCTCGATAGTTTGTATAGAGCCGTAAGTCCAGTTATTTCTGTGCACCAGCATGGGTTTGTGAAATGCAGGTCCACAACAACTAATCTGATGTCTTTTGTAAGCAGTTTGAAGAGTAAAATGGACAAAAATCAACAGTTCCACACGATTTACATTGATTTTGCAAAGGCATTTGATAAAGTACCGCACAATTTGGTGGTTGCCAAGCTGAGGAAAATGGGTCCTCCAGACTGGATAACTATTTGGTTGCGATCCTACCTGACGACACGCTACGCTTATGTGAAAGTTCAAGACTGTGAATCATTGCGGTTTGATATTCCATCTGGCGTTCCGCAAGGCAGCCACTTAGGACCGCTTCTTTTCGTTCTATTCATAAACGATTTGTGTGAGCTAATTCAATCCGAAAAGTTGTTATACGCCGACGATTTGAAAATATTCAGAACTGTGCTCTCGTATTTAGACTGTTGTGCTATTCAACGTGACCTTGATGTGCTGCAAGAATGGTGCCAAATTAACGGCATGAATATAAATGCCGGTAAAAGTAGGATTACATCGTTTACCCGATCACGTTCCCCATTGTTGCAGGAATATACAATGGCTTCACAAGCATTACAGCGTGTAAATTCCATCAATGATCTTGGAATTGTCATTGACAGCAAAGTGAACTTTAACGAACATATCGCCACTATCACCTCTAAAGGCTTTGCGTTACTCGGGTTGACAAAGAGGATTGCTAAATCGTTTACCGACATTCACGCTCTCAAATCGATATATTGTGCCATAGTCCGAAGCGTGCTAGAATACGCGGTGCAAGTTTGGGCACCGTATCACCGGACGCAGGAGGACCGCATCGAGCGAGTACAACGATCCTTCGTCCGGTATGCTTTAAGAAACCTGCCGTGGAATGATCGGGTTAAACTCCCTCCGTATGAAAACCGGTGCAAGTTAATGGGACTCAGTACCCTGACATCGAGGCGTGTATTTCTACAGAGGGTTTTCTGTTTTGACCTGGTGAGGAATGTGATTGACTGTGAACACTTATTAAGACAAGTAAATTTTTACGCTCCACACCGTTCTCTACGACGCCGCGCACTGCTCTATATCCTCTCACGTCGAACTTTTTATGGCCATCATAATCCACTGCTTAGTTGCTGCAGACATTTTAACGACGTGAGCGACTGTTTCGATTTTATTATTAGTAAGACTACGTTTAAAAATAGGTTTAGGTTACTACTTTGAGTTACAGTCTGTGCAACCATTATATGTTGAAGACGGTGGACAAATAAATAAATAAATAGTGGAAGGAAAGAAATGGTTCGAAGGGTTGTCGCGATCAGCTCGTTGAGTTCTGCAACCCAGTTTATCCTCGGCATGGTCCTGGTAGAAGCCTTCTTCCAGATTTCCAGAAACTCTGATCACTTCAGACAGCTGTTTATGTCGGCTCGATGTTCATCGTTATAGTTGACCTCTCTGCTTTTAACCCTCTCATTTATGGCGGACTTTGCAAGCATCACTTTGACATCTTCGCTGTAGAGCACATAAAGTAGGGGAAGGTGGTCGGTTGTCGGCACCCTTTTGCTCATAATATTTCATCCAATTTTTAATAATTGTTTTCTTAGAAGTTGGTTTTACGCCGTTTATAAAGAGATGGTCGGTTGTAGGCACCCAAAAAAAAAACATTAAAAACGGAAAAATATGAACTGTTGGCGTTATAGCTGGAAATATCAAAATTTATAATTTAAATGGCAATATCATTAATTACATTTAAATACATTCTACATATTTATTTAGGCTTTCCAAAAATTGTCATTTTTGCTCGCAAATTGGCTAATACCTGAAATAAGGCAATTAATTTTGATTTATCTTGACATTCCCTTGGAAAAAGGGGCGCCGACAACCGACCATGCTTGGGTGCCGAAAAGTGAAAATAAAAGACTATTTGCTAACGCTACGGTAGCATTCGTTATTGAATCACAAAATAGAGTAAATTGACTTTGTAAAAACGTAATAAACTTACCTTTTCGAGCGTTTTATTCGTTTTGTAACACTAAGCAAATAACCAAAAAAAAGCTCTTTGATCGAAAAATGTTTTCTTTGCTTAACGAAACATACCGTAGACAAAAAAAAAATGAGTTTTCATGCTGTTGTTGATAGAACATGCTTGACTAAACGAGAGGCGTAGTCAATGTTGGGCAAACTGCTTGACCGTGTGTACGCTGCAAAAACCAGCAAAAAACACTTTCTCCGAGACCGTTTGTGTCGCTGGATCTGGAAACAGGACCGTACTTGGCAATTGGTGGGAAAAAGTGAAGTTTAAAACGAAGAACTATGGCCGCTCTAATGGTTATTTTTGCATCCTAATTATGTTTCTGGTGATGAAATCGGAAAAAAAATTCAAAACGGAATCCATTTTTAATTTCACGCTTTGGAAATGATAGTTGAGGCAAGATATCATCTAGTTTAATTTTTTTCCAAAACCTTTCATTACTTTATACCATGCATGCTGTCTAATTTCCTCTGATACTCAACAGTGGTATCGTAAAAAATATGAGATAACTGTTTTAAATTGTTGCTGATTTGCAGTGACAAATGATAATTAAATCAGACGAGAAATGAGACATGAGAATTTAACTTGACTATTAATGTGTCAAGCTGAAATTAAATTTCGACATGACACATAGGACAGCTGCCGCCAGAAGTTGACGCTTACAGCTATGCAATTCATGCACCTTGCACATGCGTTCCTATTATTCGCTCCGTCAAGTTTCTAATGTCGGCCCCTTACTTTCCTCATATATGAGATTTAATTTTTCCTCAAATTTTCCAGATGCATCTAAAATACTTTGATACAGCGAAATACAGGGAAAAAATACGCCAAAATAAATGTTTGTATCATTTCCATAGTTAAAGATGTTAATTAATTTTCGCTTTCGCCATTATTCCTAATGCTTTATAATCTTCCATCAAACCTAGAAAGCTAAACAAATGCCTTACCTTCATTGCAACATCAAGTCTACCTCCTAAATAAGGCGGCAATCTTGCCAATGTTAACCGTTCCCTCGGAATTGCTGCCGACCGAAGAAACTGGTGCATCTTTGAATTGTGCTATCCGGGTGCTACGGTTGCAGCCGAGGGAAACTTTCTCAATTACCAAAAGTGCCAGCAGTCATTAGTCACTCTTTCTTGGCTACCCGTAGCGCTGCGCTGGCTCGTTCCCGTTGACGATCTAAAACTGAATCTGGCGGTACGGACCAACCCGCCGCCGACAGACCGGTGCCAGCAGTGGCAACGCTTGATAGTCCTTGATAGTCGTAGCTATAACCGATCCCAGTTTTCTGTGTTGCTTCTGCACCAGGCTCGGTTCTCCCGGAGAAAGGAAAACTTTCCCTCCGAAAGGGTGCACTGCGGGATGGCTGCGGTGCAATTGAAGTAAAGTGTGGTGTTTGGGAAACCAAATAAATCAGCCAATTGCATAGATTGTGGAAAGCGTCACTCCTGGATGCAGCACCGGCCGGTGAGTGACTGACTGACGAGTTGACGCTATCCATCCCTGTCACGGAAGGGAAGATTACTTGGTTTTACTGAGCTTGTTACGATTCACGGCGACGACGGACGACGGTGGTAAACTTTCTGTCTTTGGACTGCAGATATGGTGCTTAACGTTTGAAATGGGGCCCAAATAAACGTGAAAAACTTTCGAAATGGATATTTAACAATAGTTAGAGAAAAAAAACAAACAGAATAAATAGCTTTTACTTTTATCAAGCTTAAAATCTAAATAACTTCAAATGATAACGAGTAACATACTTGTCTTTTGCAAGTGGGCAAGCGAATTAGTCAACTCAGTTTAATGAAATTCTTTAGACGCTCCATTCGCGTTAAAGTCGAACGACGCGACGTAGCGACTAAATTTAACAGAATGACTGCCTTCACACCCCGCCTGTCAATATGTAAAACAGAATCAAATATCCAATGGGCGCTACGAAATGTGTTTTTTTCTACATTTTGAACTTAAAAAAATCTCAATATAGCGAGTCATTTGGCCGAACGGGTCAACCGAATAAGTTATTTGGTCGAATAGGACATTTGGCAGAATAGGACATTTGATCTAGAGGTGTACGCCGGTCCGATATTCGTCGGCGGCGGCGTTTGTCAGAATTTACCTCGGCGGCGGCGTTTTCGGCGTCACGCCGAAAGCCATTTTACTCGGCGGCGGCGTGAATCGGCGTGGCGATTTTTTTCATTACGTTTTTCTAAGATTTTTTTTTGCATTTTTTCGGGATATTTTCAAGACATTAAATAAAGATTTTTTTAATTTTCGCATGAAAAATCTAATGAACTTCTCCAGAAAAATCTGGAGAAAACCCAAAATTTGGAAAATATTTTCGGATTGTTTGAAGTTTCGAGAAATCTTTGGAATTACCAAGAGAAGCTCTTTTGAATTCCCAAATAAAATTGTTTGGAATTTCTGCAGAAAATTTGTAGCAATTTACATGAGAAACTTCAGAATTTTCACAAAAAATATTCTTAACTTCTACAGGAAAAACTTCGAAAATTTATGAAAAGTTCTTGTTGAGTTTCTGTTGAGTATTCTTCCAATTTTGCACAGAATTGATAATTGTAGTAAATTGCGGCTGGTTGCATGGGTGTTTTACCGTTGGCTTTCTCAGTCTAGAATAATAAAGACGGCTAGTTTGGCATGGCCAACGATGAAACAGTCAATTCTTAAGAATTTCCGCGGGAGACTCTAAGGAGTTTTCGAAAAAAAATCTCTGGAATGTTCAGGAGAAATTCTCCGTAAGTTTAACGGAAACTTCTTTAGAATTTCCGCGGAGGATTGTTTTGTTTGAAAATGATTCAACGAAAAATTGTTCGAAATTATTTGAATTCCACGGAAAATTCTTTGCACAGTAGACGTTTGATAACTGAAAGTCGTTTAACTGCAATGCTTTTAACGGCATTCTGAAAGTTACATCAGTTTTACAGTTATCGAACAGCTGAGGTTCAAAACTATGTGAAAGTCGATGATAACTGCATAGCGGTGAACAATCAGATGCACTTCTATTTTGACGACGTCTAACAATTGTTTGACGTCTAGAATGCGTCGGACGTTAATATAACGAAAAGAAAGCTTGAAAAAAAGCGATCAAAACCATAGGTGAATGATTTCTGTGGCACTACTTTAAAAAAAGTATGCTGATCGTAATCATTCATGCGGAAAAACTCCCTTTAAACATCGATACGATAGCGGTTAATCGTGCCGCTTAAGGTTCACATTTTTATACCACTCTACACCACAAGTGCTGAATGACCCAGATCGGACCACTATTTCTGGACTTTTTCCCGGATTATGGGAGGTAAACAATCAGAAAATGTTATATTTCATCAAAAATGACCACCTAAGGAAGCATCCATAAATTACGTAACGCTCTGAGGGAAAGGGGGGGTTGACCGATGTATGACAATACATACAAAATTGTTTAATGATTCATACAAAAAGTGTTACAAAGTAGTTTGAAAATTTTTGCGTTACGTTATTAATGGATCTTCCCTAAATGGTCAATCATGAGTTCGGAAATGGACGTTAATATAACGAAAAGAAAGCTTGAAAAAAGGTGATCAAAACACTGTTAATTTGGCCGAAAAAGTCGTTTACCCTAACAGGTCGTTTGGCCGAATAGGTCATCAGCCCAAAAATACCGTTTGGCCGATATGGTCGTTTGACAGAATGGGTCATTTGTCCGAAAATATCATGTACGCCAACAGGTCATACGGCATGTCAATAACTGAATGGGTAATTTAGTCCATAATATCCATCCGTTTGGAGTAATGACATATACGTTGAAAAGACTGTTGAACGAAATTTCGTAACCTCTCTACTTTTGAGTCGCTACTGGCATTTAAGCCAAAAGCCATCTAACCAAATCCCATTAAGCCGAATTGGGTCCTAAAATGAAGAATCAAAATTCGATTTTATTTCAGGAAACGATGAAGCTAATCATCCTGAACGCATTCGTTTTTATTCCAACTAAGTCACAAGAAACATTGTTTAATTTTAAATTTAAAAATTAATGGAAAATGCTCTCTCGACATTTTTGGTCTTGTTTGACGTACGAAATTATATGATTCAAACGTACTAGCAAAACACCGCAGGGCACTTGACTTTACTTTTGACATTTAATATATTGGCCTGACATTTTGGGTTGATGATTCATTCGTTCTAAAATGTTGCCTTTTCAGCAACAAATGTTGCTTAGTCCGAAACATGTCTTCAAAAGTCTCAAACACAAAATTATCATTTTTACAGACTTAGACTATTATCAAAATTTGTTTAACATCGGTTCATGTATTCTTGACCGATGCACTATCGTTTGCAACCATAAACTATGTAGGACTTTTGGACCCAATTGAACGTTTATCCGAAACTGTTATCAGGTCAAAAATGGTTAGAGCAAAAATGTATTTTTACCGAAAACGACATTCAGTCGAAATGAACATTCATGCCAAATAGATCATTTGACCGAAAATGGTGTTTGGTAGGAATGGTAATTTGGCCCGAAAATGTCCTTTCTGCAAAACAACCCTTCTGGCCGACCGACATTTTCTGTCAAATGACCTATTCGGATAAACGTCTTCTTTGGCAAAATGATCAATTCAGCCGAACGACATTTTTCATTTTAGGGCCAAATGGTTATTTTTTACCAAACGGCATTTTTGGTCAAACGACTTTTTCACCCGAACGGCATTTTCAGCCAAATGACCTGTTAGGGTAATCAACTTTTTACAAGTCCGCCTAAATTTTTCTTTTGGCTGTACATCGCTTTCGGCCAAACTACATTTTCGGTCAAACCAGTTTTGATCTGATAATAGTTTCCGTGAATCGTTTTGCTAAATGGTAACCTGGCTAGATCCACGGCGCCCCAGTAGACCGTTATTATAAAATAAAAATGTCCATCAAAACCAAGTACAGGGCTCGATTCCTGTGGTAATTCTGCACCCCTGGACCAATTTTGAAAAAATCCCTAGGAGGAATCTCGAGAAATCTTGATTTGAAGTTTTTAATCAAGAAATTTCAAAAGAATCTAAATTTTAATTCAATAATATCCCCAAAATACCCTCAAAGCCATCCAAAAAGTGGTCCAAGTTGTTTTCAACCAGTTTGCACTTGTTACCTTTATTACAATTATACATTTTTACAACTGATTAAGCTCACTAAACTGTCTTAGGTATGTTTTTTGTATGGCTTGAAGCCGTCTATCTTCAAGAATGGTTCAAAACCATTCATGAATTCACATGCAGGCTGCAGATTCTTTGTTGAATGCCATTCAGATTAAAGTTTGTATTTTTTTATTGTATTCACAAATGTATTCGAGCATCAAGTAAAAGATTGGAGTAAGGAAAAATTGATGAAAAAACCAACAGCTTAAATATTTGTTTAAAGTAGTGTAGTTGTTCAGCATTATATAAGAGGTTAGATCTTCGGCAGATGCTGTAACAATTGAATTGACGGAGCTTTATCATATTCTGAGATTTCCCCGCAAAAGAATCATCGGACTGGTAATGGCTCCAAAGATGGCGGTGAGAAAAAAAATTGACAAGCTTTGTGCATATTCTTTTGGGTTTTCGGTTACGACGAAGAAATATTAAATTTTGAACTTTTAAAACACCTTAAAGAGAAACAAAATGAACCTTTGCTTATCTCCGTCACTACACATCTAGTTCGGAATTGTTAATACGATTTTATAGTTGCTCGAGAAGCGCCATGTTGAGTAAATTTATGGGTGAACCAAGTACAGATGAGGTATCAACAAATTGCATAGAGTTCACTAGAATCCCGATCTTTCGGGTTACGGCATTACTCTGCTTAAACATTACTAATTAATTAATATGTCAATCAGCAGTTTCCGAATGATTTAAAAAAAGTGTACGCAAGATACAGCTCTTTGAAACACGAGCATGGTTTTGAAAACGCAATTGATGGCTTTGCTAGCAGCTGGAAAAAGCCGCAGCTTCCATTCACGTCAAAGTACCATATCTTGAATTATCATGTTTCTGAGTTCTGTAGAGGTACAGGAATAGGTTTTGGCTTACATATCAAACATGCTTTTTCTATTCCGTTGATTAGAACTTTGACGAGATTTGGCAGCAAAGATCGGTTAATAAGTGCTGTGATCGAGTATAACAGCTTCTTACTACTATTATTCTACAAAAACTCTGGTCTTACTTCTCTCCATTATGAATATAAACACTAAATTAAAATTAATTTTTACCTTTCATTCTATTAAACATTGAAAGCAACACTTATACTAAACCCGAGCAAGTTAGCCATACAAACACATACTTAAGTCAGTTTGGTAAGATAAGTCAGTTGTAAATATTCATAGTTCTAATAACGGCAACGCGTGCTTAGGGCCATCTTTGGTGTTGTGCAAGAGAATGGTGTGTGGCGGTGAAGGTTGAAACAAGAGCTCGCCCAGCTCTACGGCGAACCCAGTACCCAAAAGGTAGCTAAAGCTGGAAGGGTACGATGGGCAGGGCATATTGCAAGAATGCCGAACAGCAACTCTGCAAAGCTGGTGGCTACTTCCGACTGGCAGGTTCAAGAAGAATTGAAGGACATCTATCAGGGTTTTTGGTGATATTTTTGCATTCTTATATGGATTCTTTTGAAATTTCTTAACTAAAAACTTCAAATTAAGATTTCTCAATATTCCACCTAGGGATTTTTTTTTTAAAATTGGTCCAGAGGTGCAGAATTACCACAGAAATCGAGCCCTGTACTTGGTTTTGATGGACATTTTTATTTTTTAATAACGGTCTACCAGGGCACCGTGTAGATGTCTTTTGGCCTAAAGTCCAGTATCGACCTAAAATAGAGAGGCCACGAAATTTTGTTCAATAGTCAATTGACAAAAGACCATTTCGCCCCATTTCGGACCATATTACCCGTTCAGTACGAGGTTCGGTCATTGAAATTTGGCTGTTGGACCAAATAACATTTTTTGGCCAAATGGCCCATTCTGTCAAAAACTATTTCTGCTAAATGGCATTTTGGGCAACGATAGTTTTGGCCAGACGACCTGTTAGGACAAACGGATTTTCCGGACAAATTACCAGCCTGGCCGTCTATCACTTTCGGTCTTATTGGAATGGAATGAAACTTACCAAGAATTTTAATCGAAAATAGAAAGAATTTTCTGAAGAAATCGAAAAACAATCCTCAAAAATTCTAGCGTTTTTCCGATGTTTTAAAGTTGGTTATGCCACACTAGCCGTTTAATGATGAACTTCTCCTGCGAAAAATCACTTTAGTAAAGCAACGTTAAAGCATTTCTTTCACTAGTCAAACTTTTCTGTGTGAATTTTAAAGAATACTCAACAGACTCAATAGGAACTTTCCGTGAATATTCCGAATATTTTCCTATAGAAATTTGCAACAACTACCCGTAAAAACTCTGTAGAGATTCTCATGTAAATCCCAAACAATTTTCCTTGGTAATTACAAAGAGTTCTCGAAACTTGAAAGTAGTTCTCGTGAAAAATCTGAAAATAATTTTTAAATTAATATTCTGGAAAAACTTGAAGAAATTCTGGGGAAGTTCATCAATTTTTTGAGGCGACATTCTAAAGATTCTCCCGTTATTGTCGTGAAAATATCCAAAATGATCAATTCAGCCGAACGACACTTTCAACCGAATGTCCATTTTGACCAAATTGCCCTTTCGACCAAATGACTATTTCGGCCGAAGGACAAGTTCACGATTTTTTTAGCCAAAGGAACTGTTCGACCAAATGAGATTCTCGGCCAAATATCTGTACACACTTAACTCATTTCACCGTATTCGGTAAATTTTACCGAAATCTCAATTACAGAACTGTTCTGTAATTTATTTTACAGATTTTTGTAATTTTTTCCTTTGCTCAACTGTCAAAATCACCGAAAATCAGTTAAATTATTTACGGAACAGTTCTGCTGTTGAAATTCAGTAAATACCAATTCAACGATTATTTTAAGTGTGTAGGCTGCATATCCTATCAAAGTCTGAAAACATAATGAGAGCATAAAGGGAACGGTTCGCCACTTCATCTCATAGCTCCTATTTCCATCCCATCAAAAACAGAAATGGAAAGGAATTTGGTTTGATTATAATTTTTGTGATTTTTTCAGCAGTGACACACATGTTGACAAAAAGAAGCGACGAATTTGGTGCTGTATTTCTTTGTTTAGCGATGAGATGGATATATGTACAGTGAGATTGAGATCGGAGCAGATCCCCTAGAATATTTTGATTTTGAAATCTGAACTGATTCATAATTTGTTTTCAAATATGTTTAAATCATCATGATTGATCACGTATTTTGATCTCATGTTGCTGTAGATTACTAAATTGAATGATATGACATCAAACTATGCACTTATTTTGCTATCGGGAACCAATATCAAATTAAGTTTTCGATTTGCTCTCATTGACAGCAGAAATAGTTTTTGATTTGATGTCACAGTAAGCTAATTCTGCTATACGTTTTGTTATTTTAACCGTTAAAACGACCAAAAAGATATCAAATAAAGTAAACATAATCGATGATTTCACAACATTAAAACAAGTTATCGATTTGCTCTTAAGCTTTGCTCGGGTAGGCTTCTACCAAATAGTCTTTTCGGTTAAACGATTCGGCCTATCAACTTTCAGTCTTGTGACTTTGTGCCGAACAACTCTTTTCTGTTCAAAAATTAAATTTCAATTCGATTTTTTTTATTTCAATGAGAACTCCCTCGCAATTTTCACGCTTAGTTTCTACGGAGAGCTCTTCGAAGTTTTAACAAGATATTGTACTTGTCATAAGACGAGTTTGTACAATCCCATTTAATTCCACCACTTAATTGAACCTTAACAGAAACGTATTTCGACCTCAACAGTAAAGTCGTCGAGTCAAGTACGAGACACTGAAGACGACCTTACTGTTAAGGTCGAAATACGTATCTGTCAAGGTACAATTAAGTGGTGGAATTAAATAGGATTGTACAAACTCGTCTTATGACAAGTGAAGACATTCCATATAAAGCTCAAAATAATTTTCTAAACAAGATATTGTATGGAATTTTTATTTAATTTTTTGGTATATTCACGAGTTTCAACGAAATGTTGTTGAGATCTATCAGGAAATTATACGGAAAATTCAATGAATCTTACGAGTTTCCACTGAAAATAGCTGTTTGTTCCTAAAAAATTGCATTAAAGACACTGGCAATACATCGAGTCACATTAAAGCCACTTTTAAGTTTCAGAAACCTACAATGTTTCATTTCCGTTTAAGTGGCGTTGCAATATACCACGCATCTGACTTCTTGGGTGATTTGGAGTTCAATGTGTTTCATATCAGAAACAAAACAGATAAGTTGCCGTATTGATAACTCTTCGGTTCTTTGATGTTACGACAATGTTTCTGATATGTTGCAAAACACTTTGAACTCAGCTGAGCAGCATTTTATTTTTGACAGTCGCCTGCCTATTCCATATAAGATAAAATGAAGTTACAAATGACTGTGTTGGTCATGTAGTGCAGTCATGTAGAGCATCCAAATAGAATTCATGGTGTGATAGTTATAGTAAAGGTTAGAAATCTCAATGTCCATGGTTCGATTCCCGGTTGATTTTGTGTTTTTATTTTCATTGAAGCCGCAAGATGTTGCAAATAGGCTCCACCTCTTGCGCTTTTTGTGTCACAAAGGAGTTCGAAATACGACGCGTTGTGCATAACTCCGCCCTTTAGTAAGTAACACCACAGTTGTTGGGGGGGGGAGGATGGTCGGTCAATATCTTACGCTCCATATAAATAAAAAATCATTTGTATGAAACAAATCTTACACGGGGGAGGGGGCTCGAAAACCCCAGAAAATTTGCTTACGTAATAAGTGTACGACCCCTTACTTACTCACTACTACGTAAGAATGAGAAGTAACATATTCGGCCAAATAACCTTTTCGACCAAATAACATATTTGATCAAATGACCTTTTCGACCAAATGACTTATTCGGCCAAATGGCATATTCGGCCCTTTCGGCAAAATGACTTTCGGTATAATGGTCTGTTCGGCCAAATTCTGCACGGGCCACATTGACCACACAGTCTGATGATAAATAGATAATGGCTACATGTAGAATTTTGGATAGCTGGAAGTGAGCACATTTTCTACCCAAATAAAGTTTCATTCTCTGCTCCTGCTCGATAGACCAATAACTACTTCATGCTAGAGTCCCACATAGTATTACGTTGGCTCAATTGGGCCTGAAAAGTGCTGATTCTGCTGAAACAACAACTTTTCAAGCCATTGTAGTTCAATGCTTTCATGCACAAATTTCTGATATTTTATCACAGGACTCTCTCTTACATAGGGCTAGGCACCATCATACACCCGGATTCAACTTCCTCCAGGTAAAACTAACTGATACCATTCTTTGAGTAGGGTCTTACGAATATCAGGCCATGCTGAAGTTTGCTTAGTTTGAAACATATTTCGGTCTAGGATCTACTCTGTATGGGTGGAGTAATCATGCTAGTGACATCTGTTATCTGTAAGAAATATTAAAAATAATGTTACTACTAAATTACTAAAATAAGTATTTGAGATACGTACCATCTTTATTATCTTTTTCCCCCAGAGATGAGCAAGCCTCTGTAATAAAGAATAAAGAAAAAGACTTTCTTTCACGTCCCACCTTCAATACATCAACCACAAATAATTTTCCCTTTCGATGGAAAGGAAAAAGCGTGTGACCCTAAACCCAGCCCGAATAGAGAAAAGTTTTTGGCGTCCCACATACCATGCCTATTGTGACACACAAAAACCCATTTCGGAATAATGGTGCGGTGGGCTGCTCATACTGCAGAATGGGTTCAAGGCTGGTGTGCCATCATCATCGCACTATGCCAAACCGAATGACGATGCCCTCTGTCTCTTTCTCTCTTATGGCATCACAACCAAATCAACAATCTCAACATCTGGAAATTGTGTCGTTTCCAACAGTGGATCTATGTTTCCCGTTGCATATACTTTTCGTTCGAATGTATGCCGCTGCAAGTGTGCGAGACTGGCTTTTTATGTCCCTTCTGCAGCGTTGTTGCTGCAGCAACTCTGGAACAATACTTCTCGGTTTCCAATTTTATGCTTGCGCTTTTGGATGCGTTTTTGGAGTTGCATGGAAGTACTACCACTATGGTAGTAGCATCATGTGGTCAAAAATATGAAACAGTAATTGCTTTTTTTTCTTCTGCTGATTAATACTGACGTCACCACTATGCTACCGACAAAATTTGTCCGCTGTTGTTATGTATTCTACACGTTGGACTCTCAACCGTTCCACATCGAACATTTCTGCAAAAAGAATTCAAAAATATTAGAACTTATACTGCGATGAAACATCAAGAGTCAAGTATTTTCAATATGCGTGAATATCACACAGAAACAAAAACTTAGTCCGGCTTGCCTGGACATCAACTACTGTCCATAGTGAGGTGGAGTAGAAGTCTCGCATCTCCTGCACAATATTAGCGCTGAGCTTGTTCTAAACGAAAACAGCAGCCCTGTATCAGGAAGGTATTGTGCTGGGCGACCCCTTTCCTTTATATTGCAGAAACTTGAGAACGGGCAGAACGCAAGCTTTACTCGTTTGAGCAGCTGGAGAAACAAACCTCTTTGAACTATGTGTTCCAGTTTTGCAGCCCGTAGTGATACCCGGGTGGAAAATCACCCCGTTTTCTAACCTTCATCTTTGTTGTGCGCACACCGAGGCAGCATTCTACGGAGACCAAATTAGAGAGCTTCAAGACAGGCAAAGTGCAACAACAAGCAAAACCACTGCCACATGTCGACTAATTGAATTGTAAAGCATTGGGGAGCGATCCTGGGAGCGATGCCGTATGCTTGACAAGCATGGCAGGTTTTGTCACCCTTTAATTATTCAAATTAGTCTATTAATATGCATCTGATAAGGCGGAACTAGTGCCTGGTATAATATTGCCGGGGTTCGGTCCCAGAAAGCTTGTTTGGAATTTGCTTTCGGGTTGATGGATTTAATTGAATAAAGCCAAATGCGGTCGTTGCTGTGTCGTTAACAGAATATCGGTTCATGGCCTTCCCATTGAGAGGTAAAAGAATTGGTAGCGGAAAGCTCCAAATGAACAATCCAAAAACGAGCCCAGATGGCTGTAAAACATTTGAATGCGTTCTTCTATCTCTTGCAGAGATGGATCTTTGGTGTTAAGGCAGCTGATACGTGGGAACCAAAGCTCTTCATACTTGTTGTGGTATGATAGCTGCATGTAAATTTCCAATCCATCGGTTAAGTTGATCGGTTCGACCGTTTAAGTGCAGTCCAACCATAAATTCGACAACCAGTGAAAGTTTGAAGATTACGCTTCATGTACAGATTCGGTACTGTAAAATGCAATCAAATCCTTGAACGGTTCATTAAAATAATGTTAAATTGTGACACATTTCATTGAACGACAGTGAACGATGTGAAATTACCTGAAATATCATTTAAATTTAGTACATCTTTTATTTGAACATTGAATTTCATGATATGTGCATGATACCTATATGTATTTGAAATGGCGTCGTAAGACGTCGTGACATATTGTAGAGCTAAAACTTGTAACGAGAGTAGCTATCCATGAACAGGTCCCTAAAGAATACAAGACGCTCGTCTTTCGAGTGAACCAGTCGTGAGTTTTAGATTGAGCTGACGGCACTGTCCGAGTGTCATTTAAAGCGACGCATTTTTGTCTGTAGACTTAAAGTGGATAAAATTCAGACCTATCATGGCGAGATCTTTCAAACGGGAAAATAGCCCAAAATCACTCTTATAATCTGCAGTAGGGCATTTATGAACGAATACTACAGTTACAATTCAATATTAACAATTATTAGCAAAATCCTTTCATATTAATTTAAAATTAACGATTTGCAAATCTTTCACCTCACCCTTAAGATTGTCGTTTAATCCATTAAGACAAAACAAACAACCATGCGTTCATCATTATTTTACATGAAATTGAGTCAGTCGTTTTGCCCAACGCCATTTTTTTTAAACTGATCTTTAATGCGTAAAAAAGTCATGAAAACTTTGCTGTTTAGAAGAGAATATTATTGTGAAATGTAGCCGGATTTGTAAATTTTTCATCTACACGTTGGAATGGTTCGATATTTTTCTTTATATTGGTGAAAACATCGAAAAAAGAATCATAAGGGGTCCATTTTGGATTGTACTCCTCTACCGTCGAAGCAATTTCCGTTCCATCAAAGAACCGACAGAAACACGATCCAGCCATACGAAGGGTGCCGATTCAGCGATTCCTTGTTAAAGCTGCGGTACCATGCATTATTCTAAACATTGCACGTTTTGAATCCATCGGTTGTGGTGGTTGAAGGTTAGAAGACCAAAGGGACAAAAGTTCGAAGGATTAAAAGATCGAAGGGTGAAAAGTTGAGATGAAGATCGAAATTACATAATAAATGGGGCAAAACGTCGAGTGATATTCGATCATTCTTTTGCACATTTATATTTGGGAGGGTCAAACGCAAAGGGGTGTAAGTTTAACTTAGCTTAGCTTGAATGACAGTACACATCGTAGTTGCTAGTCGTGGTTAACACCGAGAAACAATAAACAATGCACACCTCACCAATTGAATAGTTTTCTCTGGACTGAAAAGCTATTCTCACTGTACATGCTTCGGAGTTTCATTAATTCACGTCCTCATAGTCCATTGGGACAAGCGGAGGATAATAAGTTCAACCCTTATTGCTACAAGACACCGAGGAATCCTCTGCATCTCCATGAGCGCACTGGAAAGTAATAGTATGTTAGTTGGGAGAGAAATCTATTGGAAATCGCCTTGGTAAGCGACTCATTATTTCTTTTGAACGACTTCATATTCATGATGATACAAATATGGATAAGCAACGCGTTTCCAACGTATTTTCGAGAAGGCTGCTTCGATATCTAAACTACTTCGCGGGTGGGCAGCAGGGACTATGTCCAAGGGCTTGACGATAGGGATCGTCCTGTCAGGTCTGTTTAGCGTCCCACCTAACACCAGGACTTAGGCTTGTGCGCTTTGAGCGGCACACGGTTGCTTTGGCGGAGCCTACTTGCGGATACATGCAGCTTAGGGAGGGACCCAGGTCATCTGCGCTTTGTGGTGCCTGCCTAGGATCGTAGCGCTGCAGGAAATTTGCTGGACAGGACAGAAAGTGTGGAAAAGCGGGCATCGAGCGGCTACCTTCTAGCTGTGGCATCACCAACGAGCTGGGAACCGGCTTCATAGTGTTGGGAAAGATGCGCCAACGCGTGATTGGGTGGCATCCAATCAACGCAAGAATGTGCAAGCTGAGGATAGAAGGCCGTTCCTTCAACTATAGCATCATCGACGTGCACTGTTAACACGAAGGGAGACCCGACGACTAGAAAAAGGCGTTCTAAGCACAGCTGGAGCAGACATACGATGAACGCCCACTGCGGGATATCAAAATCGTCATCGGTGACATGACGGCTCAGGTAGGAAGGGAAGAAATGTGTAGACCGGTTATCGGACCGGATAGTCTGCATACCGTATCGAACGACAACAGCCAACGATGTATAAACTTTGCAGCCTCCAGCGAAATGGTAATCCGAAGCACTTTCTTTCCCCGCAAGAATATCCACAAGGCCACATGGAAATCACCTAAGCAGCTGGAAGTGGCACTCCCAACGGAGAGACAGCTAGGCGGAGCTTCTCTTGAAGATGGCTGAAGAGATATTCGATCCGCCATTGGAAGCACCGCAACCGCTGCACTAGGCACGGTGCCCCCGGATCAGAGAAACGACTGGTTTGACGGCGAATGTGAGCGGTTAGTTGAGAAGAAGAATGCAGCATGAGCGAGATAGCTGCAACACCGCACGAGGGCGCGAGGCACGATCAAATGGGCGCGGAACAGACAAAACACGATTATTCGGAGGAAGAGGCCAGCCAGCAGGAAGATTGCGACCGTGAAGAGACGGAACAATTGTACCGCGCTCATAACGCACGGAAGTTATATGAGAAGTTAAACCGTTCACGTAAGAGCCACGTGCCACAGCCCGATATGTGTAAGGAAGGACTTGAACGGGAACCTTCTTACAAATAACCGTGAGGTGATCCAAAGGTGGCGGCAGCACTACGAAGAGCACCTACATGGCGTTGTGGCAGACAACGGTGCCGGCATGGTAATGAACCTAAGAGCACACGCGCAGGATATACGGCTTCCAGCTCCGAATCTCCAGGAAATCCAGGAGGAGATCGGCCGGCTGAAAAACAGCAAAGCCCCTGGAGTGGACAAACTACCAGGATAGTGTTAAACACGGTGGTGAGACACGAGCTAGAGCTAGAGGTACAGTAAGAAACCCTTCCTCTTCTTTATCGTCTCCTTTCCCAACTCCGGCACTCCCGCTGGAAGTAAAATTCTGCCTCCAATAGAACATCAACGGGTATTGGAACAACCTTCCAAACCTTGAGCTGTTGGTGCACCACAGCCTTCCATGGACCATTGCTCTCCAAGAGGTTACCCGAGTTTCCAACGCCCTCATGGATAGAACCCTCGCAGGCAAGTACCGTTGGATCAGCAAGATTGGGAACAATTTCAGGCACTCCTTAGCCATTGGGATACTGGTGGATGTCCGCGATATCGACGAGAATCTGCCGGCTGTCGGTGTCCGGCTGCACGGAAGTATGCAAATTACCATCATTGACATATACATTAGAGTGGGGCGTCATGGTCATTTTTCAAATCAATGGTTTTGAAGCCACTCTGGGTCCTGAACAACTGTGCAGAATTTAGGCCGATTGGTTTCTTCCACGCTTTCCGCATCGCGTTTGAAGTTTGTATGAAAATTAGTATGGGAGAACGAATATTTTTACATTTCTGCTACTATAGGTTTCAGTTCATCGTAAACCGAGTGGCACATTGCGTTAAAGTATAACCCAAAGGATGCCGAAAAACTTTGCTGAAGAAGGCACGTTGTTGGAACGTCCACGAAAAAAGTTATAACGCTTCGATGATTGAGTGTTTAAACCATATGCGAAGAATCGTTTATTCTGCCAGCACTGCCGAACTACGTAGACCAATAATTTAACTGAGTGTTATTTCAAAATAATTGATCTTACAGGGCTATAGAGCTAATGGGAGCTATCCGGAATCATTTCACAAGAGAAAAATCCGACAGGAAGGAAGATGGGTTTTGCCCTTCGATAACCATAGGTTGTCAGGTAGTGCTGGCAGAAACATTGATTTCTTGCATATGGTTTGAACAATCAATTTTCGAAACGTGATTACATTTTTGTAGACCTCCAGCTATGTGCCTTCTTCGGCAAAGTACTTTCGTATCTTCCAGACTATATGCTAACGTTTTGAGTCACGTGATTGATGATAAATTGAAGCCGCTAATAGCAGAAATGTATAAAGGTACGTTTTCCCATACTAATCTCCATGTAAATTTAAAACGCGATGCGGCATGCGAGGTCACAACCAATCGAACCCATAGTTTGCACAGTTGATTGGGGTCCCAACATGATTCAGAAAAACCTTGACCTCACTTGATCGGACGAAGTTTGCGTTTTTCCATACAACTGCGCCCCACTCTAATATACATCCCTTGCGGCGCCCTCCCCACCGTTAAAGCAAAAATAAGCAGCCTATAAAATACTGCTGCTCCCCCCTACTACTCCTTGGGGATATGAACGCCCACCATCCAATGTGGGGAGGGGCAAGGTCTGACCCTCGAGGCAACGTTCTAGCCGAAGCGTTTCAAGATCTCGTCACGCTCAACGACGGATCGCCCACCTTCTCTCCGGCTCTCTAGAAGCACAGGCAATGTAAAATAGTCATAAGGGAGGCGAAGGCCAAGCAGTGGGAAGACTTCGTTGATAGCATCAACCCTTCCCAAACCACCGCCGAACTATGGAGGCGGATCAATGCGATAAGCGGTAAATCCAGGGCGATCCCTATTCACCTTGACCAGGGCAACCATACTGATTTGATCCCACACAGGTTGCCAACACCCTCGGGGAGTACTTTGCCTTCCTGATGGCTACTTCCCAGTACTCGGCCGAATTTCACAGAATCATTGCCTCCCGTATCCTGACACTCAACGCCACCTTTATGCCAGCGGACCCCCCCCCCCCCCCCCCCCCCCCACTGCCAGTTGAACCAACCTTTTTCAGCGGCACCGCACATTTTTCGACGAGTGGAGGAAGAGCTTTGTAGTCCCCATTCCCAAAAAATAACGTGGCAAGTCGGGACCCTACCAAATATAGACCGATCTCCCTTACATCGTGTGCCTGTAAGACCAGGGGGGGGGGAATGGTTAACAGACGGCTCCGTGAGAAGCTGGAAGCTGATGGTAGGTTTGGCTTCCAACAACACGCCTTTCACCCAGGGTATGGCACCAGTACCTATTTTGCCAACCTGGGCGGCGTGCTACTAAAACACGCGTATAACGAAGGCAAGCATGTTGACTTGCTTTCTTTGGACATTGCCAAAGCCTTTAGCAGGACCTGGACACACATGATCCTCAAACAACTTCAGGAACGGGGCATCACCGGCAACATGCTTGACTTTGTAGAAAACTTCCTCACCGGCCGGACCTTCACGGTTCTGATTGGTGGAACTGCGTCTAGAGAATTCGTCGAGGAGACCGACGTTCCCCAAAGGTCGGTTATTGCGGTCGCAATGAACGGGGTTTTCGGCGTCTTACCGGCGAATGTTCATCTCTTCGTCTGCCGTAGCTATCCGAAAAACCTTTCCGGAAACTTGAACTTTTCAAAAGATTTCCCTTCCTCAATCAATAAATCGTTGGAACTAACTACAATTACTCTTTAGCGCAAAATAACCACACGCTGTAGCCTGGTTTTTACGCCATGCTATGGGAACAAACATTTCACAAAACGTTTGTTTGATCGCATAAACTGTCGTATGCACATTTTGACCACTTCAATCGAAGGAAAAATAATTTATTCCCCGCGGCCTTAAAACAACTACTAATATTGTCCATTTAGTCAGATTAGTTCATGTATTTTGTTGATTGATATGATAATTCGGGTAAAATTAATAAAAATGCGTTTTCCCAACATCGATAGTGCTGGTTGTTACGTCAACTATGAAATCATGGGCAGTACGCTGACGACATTCTCCTGGTTGTGGTGCACGTGAACTGGACACACAAGAATAAAGACAGGCAGCGGTTAGTGCCATTCACCGTTGGGCGGCCTCCATCGGGTTTTGTTATGAACGTCGGAAAATGAATTCGGGGCTACGTTTGCCGGAGCCGTCACCAACTTATCGGACCTTCCGTCAGACTCGGCCATGATCCAATCCCGAACAGGAAAATCGTTCGCGTCCTTGGGTGAACATCGATCGCCGAAGTAACCTTCGTTCCACACTTCCGGCCTGTAAGTCCCGGATCAGTCTGATGAAAACCCTGGCCAAAAAACATCGGACCAACTACAGGCACACCAGGATAAGGGTTGGCCAGAATCTACGGCCTGGAGCTAACCAGCTCTGCGTGGAGCGATTTATTGATCAGCTCCCCAATTTTCAACAATTATGTTCGGCTGGCCTCTGGACTGCTTCATTTCACGCCAGCAGAAGTCACTTGTGTTGACGCCAGTATCCTCCCCTTTCGACACCGAGTCCTAATGGCTATCTGCAGCAAGGCTGCTTCTTTTGCGGCTGCCACCTCAGGGGAGTGCAAGATGCCTCTCCTCGACGAGGCTGACCGAATCTTGCGTAACGTGGACGGCACCAGTCTCCCCCAAGTGGCGAGGGTCCACTGGCACGGAGCAAAAAGCTAGCTAATGCCTCCTGCCAGGGTCGACCACACTATAGCCACCCGTTTCAAAAGTGGGGACAATATAGACGAGTTGAGAGAGAAGGTCGTTCCTAGAACTGTTGGGAACACGATTCCAGAACCATGAATTCCGATACACCGATGGTTTAGTCTCCAGCCGCGGTGTCGGTTTTGGAGTTACCAGTCACAGTCACAGTTCCGGCTAACAAACCGCAATCTTTACAGATTAAACTAGCGTCCCTGCTCTCCAGAGCGACATTCCCTGAACACCTTTGGCGAAAATAAAAATTTGGGTTGTAGTAGTAGTGTTTTCTATATAATTAAAATATACTTAGAAAAAACATTTGAATAATCTATTTCGGGAATCAATCATTAACTTGAGTGCTGATGCGAGCGTAAATAATTTTCTCGGTGTTGGAAAAAAATCATGGCAGAAATCATTTTTTCGCCCATTATAATGCATTATGACGAATGGCTTAACTCACCGATAGAGGTGAGTTTAAATACTTTTGGATATAGTTTATGTTGATAAAATGTATTTAACACTAGAAAACGCAAAGTGAATTTCATACTAACGTGCATGTTTTCCAAAATTGTGTAAAACACACTCCTTTATTGTAGACAGCACAAATAAAGCGACAATTGTAACCGAGGTGTGCAAGCGTACTGATTCAAATAAGTATACCTATATTGCTTGAAACTCGAATTCATCATAAATTTTTTTTTTCTCTCTTAGTGAATCTGCTCGGCTCTTGCGAAAGAATGAATAATTCTGAAATTGAGAGATTGACAACATAACACCCAAGTATTACCTTTTTTGTCTTTATTAGCGAGACTTTCAGCCCAAGGGTGGCTCATGTATTACCTATTATAGCAGCTGAAGTACACTATGGTCGATTAATATATTAATAATTATGATACGTTATATTGATTCTAATTTTTTTTAAGGTAATATGCTTCGGTAGTGTTGGTAAAGGCTTTTTATTTATAATGCCAATACAACTTCCTGCTGCTACTTCCTCGCCTTTGCCATCTCAGAATGTATCTGGCAAACCTGCCGTGACTTTATTTAAATTATCGAAGCGCAAAACCTTTGAAGATTTGACCGAGGGATCAAAAGATGAGCAAAGTCGAGTATTAGCCAGTAAAGAGCCTTTGGAAAAGTTGTTACGATCTGCTGAAAAAGCTGCATGGAAGACGGCAAATCTAGCTTTAGCAAAGCTTTTGCTGAAATCAAAAACAAAAGCAAGCGAGCAATGAATCATCACTGATGTTAAAAACGCGACTATGGTTGAACAAAAAGAATTACACAGGTATTGAAAAATTCGCCAAGGAAGTTCATGGTGTGAAACTATTAAAACCGTGGGCGGTTATAATGAAATTCCGTAATTCGATTATTCCACAACATACTTGGCCAAACTGTGACAGAGTGTATTTATCAACCAACATAACCCTTTTAAATATATTGACCTGCGATATTACACGAATTCTAGAGATAGATGAAACAAATTCCAACATTTCGAAGCTATCAGGGCCGAAATTTTACTAATAATATTAGTAAAGTAGCTTGTCACTTGTATTTTTCCGATACATAATGAATCTACAAGTATGAATTTTTATAATTTTTTTGTATGAAAATGACTAGGACGGATTTGTAATTTCAACCATACTAATACACAGAAAAAAGTAATGAAAAATAAACAGCGCGTAAAACTTGACATGCGAAAATTTACGCTATTTTACGCTGAAATTGTCCTCTTGCTAACAAGATTGCTTACAACTTGTATGCAATATTGACGATTCACGTCGAATATTGTATACATTTAGGCTATATCCCGTATGGAATTACGCTAATAATGGCGTTCCATTTATGTGCATGATTTTTAGCGTAAGTTTCAGTGGATTTTTCTATCTGTGATAATACAAATACTTATAGTATTAGTTGGAAACACATTATTATGTGACCCGAATTACAAGTACTTGTAATTTTTGACTTGTAACTTGTAGCTAATATTATTAATAGGATTAGGGAACTGTACCGGTTTTGGCCATGTTCCTAATTTGGCCAATTTGCGAATAACTCCAAAAATAAAGCAATTCGCAAGGATTTTATTAGTTCAACAAGAAATATATCCCTCACGCTTCAACGCTGCTTTCAACTGATCGATTATTTTGGAAAAATATGTATTTTTCAGGGCTGGCCAAATTAGGCACTAAGTTGGCCAAAACCGTCTTACTTCCCCTATGTTACAGGGCCCAGGATGTACGAATGAGAAAATAATGGGTTCTATTCTCAGGTTGCATGTCTCAGCTGGCACTGATTCAGCTACGGACTTCACACATTACAATCAAGATGGAATTTTGAAGCAAGACGATTCACTGTTGACGGAACATTGAATGTCGCTTGAGCTGGAAACCGACCCTAACCCTCACTCGGACACATTTTGTCGTCCGAAATCAAAGAGTTGGATCAAGGAGACAAATAACGTGACTTGAGGAACATTCCTGAGTTTTTTTTGATGAGTTGGAGGCAATAAACAACCAGCCTATTTCTATCATGTCGAATGGAATAGAGTTGCAAATCAAAATTTTGCCATGATTGACGGGAAAGCAGCGAACGCAAAAACAAACAATAGAAATAGGTACACATGCTTGTACAGTCTGTTGAGCAAGAGCCGATCCACGCATGGGCCCTTCTTATTTTCATTCGCTTTTAAATACTGTCGAGTGTTCAATCAAAGCGAAGACCACATTATCAAGTAGTCTTCGATCAAAGTTAAGGTGACTTGCGGTGGCACTCCAATCCCTTTGTAGTTGTACCAACAAAAATCATCAACTTAAGATTAGTAGTCGTGAGAAACTTGACTACCAACACCTACCAATCCACAAGGCAGACAAAAATAACCACTTTTTTGTTAACATCCGATTAATGTAAACATTGCATTAATGTGAATGATTTCAGTCTGAGTTGTACGCAGGATTACTCAATACGGTTTAACTATGACATAAACTAACGAAATGTGTCCGAAAATCAACAGATTAGCTTTGATTTACGTTGATATTTATGTTTTATTTTTGCATGATGCTAACTGTTTATGTTCACATCTCGTGACATTGTTGCCAGCTGTTCAAACACACCAATAGCATAATTGAAATTTACTGCGTTTTCTGTTTAATTTTTCAAGACGTTCCAAAGTAGAATAATGAAGATATAATTATGACATTAATAGATAACAGGTTGGAGAGAGATTTATTAGTTTTTCGATATATCCTAAACTGCCGTCATACGCATATTTGTCCCATGTTTGCTGGGATTTCCTATGTTCATGGGACAGTTATGCGTATAACGGCAATACATGTTCACTATGATTTCACAGAATTTCATGTTGACATCACTGCCTGCTGCGATAAGTAATGATCAATGACTGCTTGCATACGACGCTGCCGACGACGAGCAACCGACAACGTCGTTGGCATGCGCGCAGTGGGAAGAGAATTTTTCGCTTATAGTTTTATTGTCATTGAATCGACGCCGAATGTGCACTAAATGATTCGATTATTTTGTCAATAAGTAGGTTTAGGTTCAAACTTTGTTCTGATACTTTTTCTTGTTAAATGGTGGTCAGGTTTGGTTTTTTATAATAAAACTAATTTGATCGATGCTATTCGCAGTGAGGAGGTGGGTAATTGTAAGATTGTGTTGGTGAGCCGCAGGGTAGCCATTCTGAATGACACCGTAAGAGGCCTTAATTGCCTAAGTTTCGGGTATTAAACCACCCGGCTTGGACATTAATTCACAATGTTCTGGAAACTGAGATGTGAATATGTATACATTGGCCCTGACGAAAGCGAAAAAACAAAATGGGGGCCGGATGATGCGTTTCTATCTCACCCGGCAAGGGATATAGGACGTCAATTTTAAAATGCGTATTAAAACGTTAAAACAAATTTTAGCTGAAAATAGTTGGATTTTTCGGGTTATAAATTCAATTTTCTTTTAAATAAGCAACACGAGAATAGAAATATTTTGATTAAAAATTGGGGTTGTATTCAAGACACGACCGCTCGACGTAAACTACGTAAAATCAAATATAGTACACTGAACCAACTATTCCGCTCTATATAGAAGAGAAGGAACCATCCCGACAATACTACCCAGCTTTAGCAGCATCTCCCACTCTATGAAGGAGTAGGGACTCCACTGTCTAGCAGCTGGGCCACCCCATTCATACAACCCAGTTCAATAATAGATAATACCCTAAAGTAGGCAATTACCCAGGATTGGAACGCGCTGTACAGGGGATGCATGATGCATGAAAGAACTAAAATTTTCAATAGTTTAGCGTTGATAATCAATAGTTTCAATACTACTGGCAAATTGGTGGAGAGTTTACGAATCGATTTTATATATCAATCATTGAAATCCATGGCAAGATAAAGGACCTATTAATGTTACAAATCTTACATGATTTCGTGACGGTCCCCAATTTTGAAATTTTCATCTGACACCCTATATCCGAGTCTTCCCTTAGACGTAGTTTACGTCAAAAACCCAACAATTCACCGAAAAGTGATACTGCCTTTCTCGTGTTTAGCCAAGACACCAACCTTATATGGTTCAATCGAGGGCTCAATGAACAATTTTTCTTAATAACTTTTGAACGCAACGGCCAATCGTCACAAAATTCAATAGTGATCTACAAGGGCTTACCACCTTTCGAATGCAACTTGTTGCGAGCAAATCGGTTAAAGATTACTATATATGAAAAGTTGTCTAATGTTTTACTTAGCTTTTGTGCACACGCATACACACATACACACACATACATACACACGGACAGACAGACATGTGCTCAGTTCGTCGAGCTGAGTCGATTGCTATATAACACTATGGGTCTCCGTGGCTTATGTAAAAAGTTCGTTTTCAGGTGAAATGATAGCCTTTCGGTACAACTTTGTTGTACGAGAAAACAAAAACATCAATAATGAATAAATAGTCTAGCATGTAGTTTTTCAAATTTCTAATCCTACTTATTAAAAAGCTTTCAATATATCACTGTTAATAAAATTTTAAAAGCATTTTAAAATATACTTCCTATATTTCACCATGTTGAAATACAGTGATTTCACGCACGTCCGTCTCCGCTAGATGGCAACAGCGCAGGTTCGTCAAAGCGAATTATAAGGAAGATTTTGATTTGGAAAATGTATTGGAGGTAACCACTTTCCGTTCGATGGAACTCGAACCCAGTACTGAGGGTCGTGGGGTCGAGTCCCATCGAAGGGAAAGTGGTTACCTCAATTCATTCTCAAATCAAAATATTCTATAAGAGTACATATTTACATCTGAGTTTCCAGAACATTGTAAATTACTGTCAAGTGGTTAATTAGAGTTTCCGCACAGAAACAAACAGAGTGACACCCAGCGCAAGCAAATCTAGATGTGAAAGCAAAGGCTCGTGAAATTGCAAACAGATTGGAGTTAAATTTTAAAGTTAGTGTTAATAAACCTAAAATTGGAGGAAGTGAAAGTAGCAATAACGGCAACATGGCTCGTCATATTCTGGCAAATCCACAGAGCTTCTCGAGAACTCCAGGAATCAGTCAACCTCTTGTTGAAAATGTTCGACTTATAAGTAGTCCTGCGCTTTCTTTTAAGACACTCGAGCATGAGAAGTTCCAATTTGTGAAACGGTTACCGCCACGTATTCAGAATTCCCGTTGAGATTGATGAGTGAGTTAAACATAAGATTAACTTTGAAATAGTGAGCATGAGCATTATGACCGCACAATTCGTAGTTGCTACTCCGTGATTGACTGAACTTGCGAAATTGTACAAATAACACAATGAATGGGGCTTGGGATTACCCGATCAGGAATGCATAACAAAATTATAACTCAATTCTATCAATTGTTGTTATTTAAAACAACGTGTGTTATAATTAGATAATTCGATAAAAATGTGTCTTCTGCCAGTTTTATTTCATATTAAAATTATAACAACATTAGTTATGCATATTTTAACAAAATAATTGCCTATATTTTTTTGTAGACATTGGAAAAAATCGGAGGTTATCACCTTCAGTATAACTTGAACCCGCTCAATATTAATACATAGCTGGAACAAAGTTAATTGCCTACATTATGGATGGAAATCCCGCGTGGTACTGTACCAGATTTCTATCCGTGATGTGAAGCAATTACCATAATGAATTTTTGTACAGAAAAATCATTTCAACGTTGTTATAATGTTTATATGAAGGTATCAACCTCTGTTTTAATTATGTTACGTTATTATTATTTATTCAGACTAAGGCCGAAGTGGCCAGTGTGGTATATAAGAGTCTTCTTTATTCGGCTCAGTCCATGGCTACACGTTGCCAGCAACGCAGTCTACGGAGGGTCCGTAAGTCATCTTCAAACCTGATCGATCCATCTTGCCCGCTGCGCACCTCGCCTTCTTGTGCCCGTCGGAGCGTTGTCGAGAACCTTTTTCACCGGGTTATTGTCCGACATTCTGGCTACGTGCCCGGCCCACCGCAGTCTCCCGATTTTTGTGGTGTGAACGATGGATAGTTCTCCCGACAGCTAAAGCAACTCGTGATTCATTCACCTCCTCACGTAACGTCCGCCATCTGCACCCACCATAGATGGTACGCAGCACTTTCCTTTCGAAAACTCCAAGTGCGCGTTGGTCCTCCACGAGCATCGTCCAGGTCTCGTGTCCGTAGAGGACTACCGGTCTAATGAGCGTTTTGTAGATTGTCAGTTTGGTACGGCGGCGAATTCTATTCGATCGGAGCGTCTTGCGGAGTCCAAGTATGTACGATTTCCAGACACGAAAGACCATCACCTTGCCGTAACCCTCTGCGGGTTTCGAAGGGACTCGAGAATGCCCCTGAAACTCGAACTACGCACATCACCCGATCCATCGTCGATTTGATCAACCGTGTCAGTTTATCCGGAAATCCGTGTTCGTGCATTAGCTGCCATAGCTGGTCCCGATCGATTGTATCATATGCGCCTTGAAGTCGATGAATAGATGATGTGTGGGCACGTTGTATTCGCGGCACTTCTGCAGTACTTGGCGAATGGCGAACACCTGGTCCGTGGTGGAGCGTTCGCCCACTCGGCTCCGCCTGGTACTGCCCCTTGCAGTTGGTGCTAGTCGACGGCATAAAATTTGGGAGAGTACCTTGTAGGCGGCGTTCAGCAATGTGATTGCGCGGTAGTTGCTACAATCCAGTCCAGCTTATCGCCCTTTTTGTAGATGGGACACGACACCTTCCATCCACTCCTGCGGCAAAACTTCCTCCTCCCAAATCTTGGTAATGACCCAGTGCAGCGCTCTGGCCAGAGCCTCACCACCGTGTTTAAATATAGCTCTCCTGGTAGTTAGTCAACCCCAGGGCTTTGTTGTTCTTCAGCCGGCCAATCTCCTCCTGGATTTCCTGAAGATCCAAGGCCGGTAGAATTATGTCCTGCGCGCGTTCCCCCAGGTCCATCACCATACCGCCATCTTCGTCTGCCACATCGCCATTCAGGTGCTCTTCGTAGTGCTGCCGCCACCTTTGGATCACCTCACGCTCGTTCGTAAGAAGGTTCCCGTTTATGTACTTACACATATCAGGCTGTGGCACGTGACCCTTACGTGAACGGTTCAACTTCTCATAAAACTTTCGTGTGTTATTAGTGCGGTACAGTCGCTCCGTCTCTTCACGGTCTCGATCTTCCTGCTGACGCTTTTTCCTCCGGAAAATCGAGTTTTGTCTGTTCCGCGCCTGTTTATATCTTGCCTCGTTCGCCCTCGTCCGATGTTGCAGCAATCTCGCCCATGCTGCATCCCTCTCTTCTACTAACTGCTCACATTCGCCGTCATACCAGTCGTTTCTCTGATCCGGGGGCACCGTGCCAAGTGCAGCGGTTGCGGTGCTACCAATGGCTGATCGAATATCTCTCCAGCCATCTTCAAGAGACGCTGCGCCTAGCTGCTCTTCCGTTGGGAGTGCCACTTCCAGCTGCTGCGCGCGTATTCTTGGGCTAGTCTACCGTCTTATAGCCGCCCAATATTAAGCCGCGGCGTCCGACTTCGACGCGTGTTGTACACCGTCCAGAGTTTTGAGCGCAGGCATACTGCAACGAGGTAGTGGTCGGATTCCATATTCGCACTGCGGTAAGTGCGGACGTTCGTGATGTCGGAGAAGAATTTACCGTCGATAAGAACGTGGTCGATTTGGTTTCCGTTTCTTGGTTAGGTGATCTCCATGTGGCCTTGTGGATATTTTTGCGGGGAAAGAAGGCGCTGAACTACCATTCCGCGGGAGGCTGCGAAGTTTATGCATCGTTGGCCGTTGTCATTCGATACGCTGTGCAGACTATCCGGTCCGATGACCGGTCTATACATTTCCTCCCTTCCTATCTGCGCGTTCATGTCACCGATGACGATTTTGACGTCCCGCAGTTGGTATCCATCGTATGTCTGCTCCAGCTGTGCGTAGAACGCTTCTTTCTCGTCGTCGGGTCTCCCTTCGTGTGGGCCGTGCACGTTGATGATGCTATAGTTGAAGAAACGGCGCATCTTTCCCAGCACTATGAAGCCGGTTCCCTGCTCGTTGATGATGCCACAGCTTTGGTAGAAGGTAGCCGCCCGATGCCCGCTTTCCACACTTTCTGTCCTGTCCAGCAAATCTCCTGCAGCGCCACGACGTCGAAGTTGCGGGGATGTAATTCATCGTAGATCATCCTGTCGCAACCTGCGAAACCTAGCGACTTGCAGTTCCATGCAATATCTCTTATATTATTCGTAATTATTGGTTTTCCAGGCGGCTTATTGGGCCTGCGCAAACCTCCTGTCTCACCCACCTCGTCCCACCTAACACTAGGACTTGGGCTTGTGCGCTTTGAGCAGCACACGGGCGCTTTGGCGGAGCCTACTTGCGGATACATGCAGCTTTTTATAGAGGTTTAACATGGCCCACTGTCAAACCCCACCACATTCTGAAGCAGGCGCCACAACTCGCAGATGGCCTGGAGAGGGATCGTCAAGCCCTTGGACATAGTCCCTGCTGCCCCAATTATGTTACGGCTAGAGGTATTTTTGATATAATTTTTGTTATTTTAATAACTAACTGGCAAAATTATAACACATTTTGTTTTTTACAATATTTTTTCTGAAATAAATAATTCCCTTTGTTATAATTTTGTTATGCATTCTTGATCAGGATAGCAACCCATTCTCAATGTACGTACATGTTTCGGAAGCTCACATATTTTAAATCAATAACGGCTCCGACCACGTCCATACGGTCATATAGGAATAGAAGGATTATTAGTCCGACTCTCGTTGCTACTAGAGATCGAGTATATTTCTGTATTTCTACGATTGGCTTGGAATAGGATATTGTTTTAGTTACAAAGGATAATATATAACTTTGGTAAGCGATGCGATATGTGATGGCAAATAACACTGATACGAGTTAAAAGTTAAAACATGCACGCCGGGTGGCATATGAAAACTGAGGAGATTCTCGTTTTGGACGACCGCACGGATGAGCAGCACTCTGTACTCACTTGCTCGATGGCTACAGCAAACTATTGAAGAACGCGCTTTTTTTCGACCGCGCGCGACATGCGCATGAGCCACCGAACACAAGATAGATATTTTATTTCTTTCCCGACGACTAAAACACGCACTGCACTTACTTGTTCGATGGCTACTATCTTATTACCGGCCGCGCAATGCAGAACACAATATTTCGGCAGATCGCGCGATCGTTCAGCTGTCCAAAACAAAAGAAAACACGCACTGGACTCACATAAGATTAACTTTAAAATAGTTATAAAAAACTGTATATATGATTATTCATGAACCATGTAGACATTTCAGGGGAGGAAGGAGTCTACAAAAGTCTACATTTGTAAACGTGCGTGGGTGAGGGAGGGATTCGATGCAGTCTATGCAGACAGCACTTTTTCCTTCCTTATTTTACAACTTAAAACGGTACAAAAAGTAATCATAATTAAAGGGGCAGCAGGGACTATGTCCAAGGGCTTGACGACCCCTCCCCATGGCCACTGCGAGTTAGGGGGCCTGCCTAGGATGTGGTGGGGTTTGACGGTGGGCTCTGTTAAACCTCTACAAAAAGCTGCATGTGTCCATAAGCAGGCCCTATCAAACCCAGTCAACACATGAACGTATATGGTGACGTGTAGGATGCTGAAGTGCAGGCGATAGAGGTACTTTTCCACACAACATGTATGTATATCGTCTCCAATTTAGCATCTTGTATTACACCATGTGCGATTTTATATGAACTGGGAAGCGACCGTGTGCCGCTCAAAGCGCACAAGCCCAACACGAGTGCCAACCGGCACATCAGGATTAATACCAGTGAGATCCTGATTACGGTATACTGGTCAAGGCAAGTGACAGACAATAAACGACAAAAAGCAAAATAAACGACATGTAAAATGAACGTAAATTTACATTCTTACTTAACGTCAAATAGAGATAAAATAAGGGTTGCTGAATAACATTAGCTTTCCGATTACTATCAATTATTTTCAATCCCGTTTCTTTTTTACTTTTCTTACGTTAATGAAATGATAACGCGGGCGCCTAATCCGAAATTCAAAAGAACAATCGCTCACTTTGAGCGATTGATTGTTTAATCTCGCGAAGAATGAACAATTGAACAAATTAGGGAAATGCTAATACTGCTGTGTAGAAGTTTCATAGGTCACATCACTTTCCATGGTGAATCCCGATCTATGTTACTGATTACCCAACTAACACTACTTCCTTCCCGTGGTAAATGTGGAGATGCAGAGGTATTCTCGGTCTCTAGTAGCAACAATTACCACACACTCACATTCCCTCCCTTTCCCAACTGACTGTAAGGACTTGGCCGGCGCCGTTATTGATCAATATTTGCGAGCTGCTGAAACGTGCACTTCGAGAATAGATGGTAAATCCCAACCACTATTTACTTGGATCGTAGTGCAATTTGCACCAGTTCTGATCAATCACGGAGTAGCAACCATTGATATGTACAGTCAGTCTAAGCTAAGCTAAGCTAAGCTACAAAAAGTAATCATAATTAAGTCTTTGTTGACCTTTCATAGTATGGTACTGGTACATGCCTTCTTGCTATTCACCGAGAAATCAGCATTACAAGCACTGTCTAATATGCAGGACGCTGGGACTTTAAAGCACCTGTCCTATTTTAAGGACGCTGGGATAATATGAGTTCGGAAAATCAGTTTAGCTGAAGTTGGAAAGACAATAGTGATCAGGTCGAACATCGTTATTATGTCACATACCAAGCATGTTCCGGCAATTATGATTTTGTCATCTATAGACCAATCATATTACTAAAGTAGTAACGCAAGATAACGTTACTATTAAATAAATATTTTTTTTTAGATTCTCGAATAACGAACACCTTCTCTAAGTGAATTGGTTCTCTGACCGTTCGATAAAAACTGGACTGGCCAAATAAAACTAAATAAGCATGAAACCTTCTAATCAGTCAGAACGTTTTCTGGGTCACATAACACCAGTTACGATTATTAGCATCCCAAACCACCAACCGTGCATACTAAATTCAAAGCCATCATCCCTCGTAAGTAAAATCGTGGTGTAATACAACGTTCCTTCTGTCGTCTCTACTGCAGATAGAGAAGGATGGGCAAAAATTCAAATAGTGATTAAATAAATTACCGAACAAAAAATAATACAATACAGCAATATTAATTGATTGGTTTAATCACCGTTACTCAATATGGGGTTGATTTATTGATATTTTTCGGTGAACAATAACAAATGTTATTGTTCACCGAAAAATATCAATAAATCAACCCTCTTCTAACAATATGTCTGTTTTTGCAAAAGTTCAGCTCATCGTTGTACTAACACATTTATTCCTCCGAGCCGTATCACATTTTTCACATAGATTTGATTCGTTTAAAGAATACAAGTCTATGGTCTATGAACTCGGGTTTCGACAGAGTTTACCACTCTGTCATATAATACTATAACTTATTCAGGTTGGATCAACCTTTGGCCCCAATGTACTCGACATCCATGATAGCGGTTCATCAAGCATCAATAATTCGACTAGAGATGACTTTTCCTTTCACTGCTTGTATACGTCTTGTCTTTGAAACGTGACGAACTTTTCGGTATCTTATCATGCTTTTGCTCAATATTGCTTCCATCTTCATCACCGTCGTACTAAAAACACTGAAAACGTCCAAGGCTTAGCGATAATATGGAAACACTTCAAAAGCTCACTGCAAACCAGTTTTCCAACTTTGTACGACATTCACTACGAGCTCAACGATAGCGAGGCGCAAAAAAATGGAAAACTTCGAAAAACAACTTCATCGTTGTCACACAATCAAAGCGATCCACGGCGCGGCCCTCGCTATAGGAAGGTGGCACGTAACTCGTCGACATCTCGGCTGCACAAGAACACACCACCACCGGCACTGACTGCCATACTTTGAAGAAAAGCCAATATCCGACGACTGCAATCAAGCCTAATGATCTTTGAAATCACCATCATCATCACCGCAAGCAAAGCCTTGAAGCCGCCTGGATGGCTTCCTTCCTATATACACGCGGTCTTGCCCGGTCAAGAGGCACATTGCGGAGCTCGACTCGGTGGAATTTTCTTCAATTTTTCTTCGCTGATGGGTATTTTCCGCTGGGTAAACAATTTCATTTGGTGGTTTTCGTTCCACATGCCCATGCCGATGCCACATTTGGCTGTAGCGATTTCGAGCTTGAGCTTTTGTTTAGTTAATTTCGTTATTTGCTTAACAGAAAATGTCAGCATTGTTGGTCGGCAGTTAGCTTTTTTTTAGCACAATGGGCGGTTCGCGTTTCGAAACAATATAAATTATTGCTACTATTAGGAGTCCGATAATTGAATCTATCAACTATCGTACTAAGGCGCTGAGTAATCCTATTTCAGCATCTCCCAAATGAATGTACTCGGCCAAAGCCACTGCAAGCCAGTCGACTTATGTCAATATTAACGGGCAGCTGGCACTACAAACGATAAGTAGAAAGCCTTCGAATCGAAGGACGCCCGAAAACGTCGTCGTCGTCGTCGACGATACAGAGGAACCATTTTACTCGATGAATTAAACAATAACTCACGCATACATGACGACCAGGCTGCCTTTCGATTTTCCGCCGAACCATGCCAAAATCAACCGATTTTCGGAAACTGACAATGGAGGAAATAATACATAACGCATCTATTTGTAATTTGTACTATTTATGCCTTATTATGCTTTGCAAAATAAATATCACAAACTGTCATAGTAAATTATAAGACCGAAATTTGAAAAAAATAGTAGAATAAACTGTGCAAATTAAAAAACCGTAAAAGCAGACCTGTTGTCGTGGAGAGTCGCGGTTAATCGACTAACAAGCTTTCCCAGGGTGATTTCCATTTTCAAGACTAAATATTCTTTCAAAAAATACTTTTCCGATTAGAGAAGAAAGGAAAAGTAGCTAAAAATATACTGCGTCCACCCCCTTGGACTAAGACGAGTGCTTAGAGCCGTAGCCTGGACTTCCAGTGCCCATTGTGAACATGTTATTGGGCGTCACTTTGTTTTCATGAAAATAAAATTTGCAACCAAATTTGAAAACCAATTTGAGTTTGGGATAAGGTTTAATGTTTTAAATCTTCTTCTTTTCTTATTGGCTTACATCCCACACTGGAATATTGCCGCCTCGCAGCTTCATTAAGCACTTCTACAGTTATTAACTACAAGATTTCTAGGCCAAGCTACCATTTTGCATTTATATATTGTGAGGCTACCAGGCTACCAGCTACGATGATACCAGGAAGTCGAGATAATTACAAACCCGAAAATTTCCTAGACCGGACCTGGAATCGAACCCAGATCACCTTCAGCATGGTCTTGCTTTGTAGCCGCGCATCGTACCGCATGCCTAAGGAAGGCTCCAAAAGGTACATCATGTATATCATGAGGCTAACACGATGATACTTTTATTACCAGGGAAGTCGAGACAATTTCCAATCCGAAAATTTCCTAGACAGGCACCGTGAATCGAACCCAGCCACCCTCAGCATGGCCTTGCTTTGTAGCCGCACGTCTTACTTACTTATCTATGTAGGGCAGCGGTTCTCAACCTGGGGTACATGTACCCCTGGGGGTACCTTCGCTGGCCCTAGTGGGTACCTCGAACAAAAATGCGTAATGGTGGACGAATTACATTTGCATTCTAAACTTATTCAACATATTTAAAACTCAAAACTTATTATTTTTTATTTCAAAAATTTATATTGTGCATAATATGCAACGCGATCAATAAATCCCAATTGAATCCTGCCTTCCACAATCAGCACAATGACTGAAGAGCTGCGGAACAAAAGATCAAACGAACAAAACGTCGAATGAACAAAATGATTTTTTTTTTCAACAAAGCCTCCTTTCAAGAGGCTCGAAAACCTCCTTTCAAGATCCTTTCCAAGAGGCTCAGAAGCCGCCTTTCAAAAGGCTCAGAAGCCGCCTTTCAAGAGGCTCAGATTCCTTCCTCCAAGAAGCTCTGAAGCCTTTTTCCAAGAGAGCTCAGAAGGCTCCTTTCGAAGCCATCTTTTCAAGGGTTCAGAAGCTTCCTTTTAAGTGGTTAGGTTACCTCCTTTCAAGAAGCTCGTAAGCCTCCTGTTAAAAGGCTCAGAAGCCTCCTTTCAAGAGGCTCGGAGGCCTTCTTTCAAGAGGTTCGGAAGCCTTTTTCAAGAAGCTCAAAAGACTTCTTTTCTAGAAGCTCAAAAACCTCCTTTTCTAGAAGGCTAAAAAGTCTCCTTTCAAGAGGCCCAGAAACCTCCTTTCAAATTCCTTCCAAGAGGAAGTCTCCGTTCAAGAGGCTCAGAAGCCTCCTTTAAAGAGGATCAAGCCGCCCTTCAAGAGGCTCAGGTGCCTCCTTTCAAGAGGTTCTGAAGCGTTTTTCCAAAGGCTCAGAGCCTTCATTCAAGAGGCTCAGAAGCCTTCTTACATGAGACTTAGGAGTCTTCTTTCAAGAGCTCGGAAGTCTTCTTTCAAAGGCCCGGAAACCTCCTTTCAAGTTCCTTCCAAGAGGCTCTGAAGCAGAGCTTTAAATAATCGAATTCTTTAGTGAAGCCCATCGGCCTTCTTTGTCATCCTCATTTCGTAACATATTCATATTCGGCTGAATATTAACAATTTCCGATCGAATATCAGGCGGTGAGCATTTATTTAGATTTCGTAAACTAATGAATTTCTGTAAAACTAAACACTGAAATGATGCTTTCAACAATTACTCACTAGATCTGACTCCGACGTTAAACTGAGGGACAATTTTAGGGCCAAAAGTCATCATAATCAAGGCCAATTATAACGCAGTGACCATTCTCAGTACCAATCAAATGAATGAATATGTGAAGAAGAAAACTGAGTAAGTCATTCTATATTTTGAATAGTCACGCGACGTTTGTCAATATTCGGCCCGAAGTTGCTTCGTGGAGGTGATTTTTTTATACTCTGCTCTGAAGTATCCGTTCAAGAGGCTCAGAAGCCTCCTTTCAAGATCAGAGGCCGCCTTTCAAGAGGCTGAGATGCCTCCTTTCAAGAGGTTCTGAAGCCTTTTTCCAAGAGGCTCGGAAGCCTCTTTTCAAGAGGTTCGGAAGCCTCCTTTCAAGTGGTTAGGTTGCCTCTTTTCAGAAAGGTCGTTCTTTCAAGATCCTTTCAAGAGGCTTGGGAGCCTTCTTTCAAGAGGCTCGGAAGCCTTCTTTCAAGAGGCTCCTGAAGCCCAACTTCTTTCAAGAGGCTCAGAGTCTTCTTTCAAAAGGCTCAGAGCGTCCATTCAAGAGGCTCGTAAGTCTTCTTTCAAGAGACTAGGAAGCCTTCTTTCAAGAAGCTCAGAAGCCTTCATCCAGGAGACTCAGAGCCTTCTTCTAAGCGGCTCGTAAGCCTTCTTTCAAGAGGCTCAGGAAGCCTCCCTTTCAAGAGGCTCTCGTAAGCCTCCTTTCAAGAGCTCGTAAGCCTCCTTTCAAGAGCTCGTAAGCCTCCTTTCAAGAGGCTCGTAAGCCTCCTTTCAATATGCTTGGACGCCTCTTTCAAAAGAAACTCAGAAGCCTCCTTTCAAGTAGCTCAAGCCTTCTTTCAAAAGGCTCAAGCCTCCTTTCAAAAGGCTCAAGCCTCCTCTCAAAAGGGTCAAGCCTCCTTTTAAGAGGCTCAGAAACCTCCTTTCAATAGGCTCAAGCCTGCATTCAAGAGGCTCAAGCCTCCTTTCAAGAGGATTAGAAGCCTCCTTCCAAGAGGATTAGAAGCCTCCTTCCAAGAGGCTCAAGCCTCCTTTCAAGAGGCTCAAGCCTCCTTTCAAGAGGCTCAGAAGCCTCCTTTCAAGAGGCTCAAGCCTCCTTTCAAGAGAGCTCAAGCCTCCTTTCAAGAGCTCAGAGGCCTCCTTTCAAGAGGCTCAGAAGCTTCTTCAAGAGGCTCAAGCCTCCTTTCAAGAGGCTCAAAGCCTCCTTTCAAGAGGCTCAAGCCTCCTTACAAGAGCTCAAAGCCTCCTCCTTTCAAGAGGCTCAGAAGCCTCCTTTCGAGAGGCTCAAAGCCTCCTTTCAAGAAGGCTCAAGCCTCCTTTCAAGAGCTCAAGCCTCCTTTCAAGAGCTCAAGCCTCCTTTCAAGAGTGGTTAGGTTGCCTCATTTCAAGAAGCTCGTAAGCCTTTTTGAAAGCCTCAGGAAGCCTGCATTCAAGAGGCTCCAGAATCCTCCTTTCAAGAGGCTCAGAAGCCTCCTTTCAAGAGCTCAAGCCTCCTTTCAAGAGTGGATTAGGTTGCCTCATTTCAAGAAGCTCATAAGCCTTTTAAAGGCTCAGAAGCCTGCATTCAAGAGGCTCAGAACTCTACTTTCAAGTGGTTCAAGCCTCCTTTCAAGAGGCTCAGAAGTCTCACTTCAAGAAGATAGGAATTCTTCTTTCAAGAGGCTTGGAAGCATATTATCAAGAGGCTCAGAAGCGTCCTTTCAATATGCAAAGGAAGTCTCCTTTTAAGTGACTCGAAATTCGTTTTCAAGAGGCTCGGAAGCCAATCTACAAGCCTTTAATTAAGAGGCGTGAAACCTACTTTAAAAGGATTCAAAAGCTGAAAGGAGCTTTCCTTCAAAAGCCTCGGGATTATTTTTTCAAGAGGATTGGAAGCCTACTTTCGAGAGGGGTACCTCAATTAATGCATAAGTTTGAAGGGGTACCTCTCAAGAAAAAGGTTGAGAACCGCTGATGTAGGGGAAGTGCTCCTGGAATTCATCCCATCAAAAACAAAACAATGGAAAGTAATTTGATTTGTTCTCATTTTTGTGATTTTTTTCACCAGTGAACACGCATGTTGACAAAAAGAAGCGATGAAATTTGGGGCAGTTGTTTTTTTTAATTTCGGGATCAGATTAATATATGTTCAGTGAGATGAAAATCGGAACAGTTCCCTATGTATGGATGACCGCTAACTACTTCTGAACAACTTGGCCGATTTCAACCAAATTAGGAGAATACATTTACTATCTTCAGAGGAAGCTAACAAAAGGGTGGGAGGAACTTTGGAAAAAGAGGGAGGGGAACCCTTTAGAAAACAATAAAATCAGTGTAACTTTTAACTCCCAGGTCCGATTTCAACCAGAATTGTAACACATAGTCTTTATCTTCAGTGGAAGATTACAAAAGGGTTGAGATAGTCATTTGAAAAAGGGGACGAGAGGGGTAGGGTGGTATTGTTTAGTTAACGATATTTTGTTACTTTTAAGCTCTTCAACCGATTTCCACCAAGTTTGTAACACACATTTTCTGTAATTAGACGATTATATAATAGATGGAAGGGTCTACGGAGAAAGGAGGATGGGACATATGATAATGAAACGAACGTTTTTATATGCCTTTCAAACACATGAGTACATTTAAACCAAACTTGGGACTTGTACTCTCAATCCTAAATGCTCTGTTATATAGAAGTTGAAGGGTCGTTGGAAAAAGCGGGAGGTGGCTACAGGGAGTGGGGTTTATTTTTAAGAAACGATTACTACAGTAAAACTTCTGAACCCCTTAGCCGATATCCTTCATCCATATATCCTTTATCCTAAGCAGGCGATTATAGATGAAGTTAAACGGAAAAGGGGGAGGTGTAAAGTAGTGTGGGGAATAAAGTGAGTCGGAAAAAAGCATTCGTATTTTTGGTTACATTGGATTCACGATAAAAATAATTAAATAAACTTAACTTTTTAACATGACAATAATAAAAAAAAAATGATAACGTATTTGAAATTCAATAGTAGTAGGCATGTGAAATGCCAGCATAGTAAGGAGCTAATGAGAATAAATTTGAAATGCAATCTCAGTGAGGCTTACAGGAATTCCAGAGTGTTCGAATGAAAATAAACGATGATCATTCAGTGTTCATTTCTTGGAGTGTAAGCACGCTTTCCAATTTTCGGAGTTGAAGACAAATTTTCCGCTGATTGAAGTGCGAGGATTTGTAAGGCTACGACAAGTAGGAGTAAGGTTCGCGAGATTGAGCATCAGTACGTCAGACGTGAAGAACGTAAGATGTTGGACATATTTCAAATTTTATATTCTTTTGTTAGGTAAGTTGAGTTTGTAAAATTCCTCAGAAATCAATTCTTTCAATTGAGAAATTTCCAACGTGACATTTCCCCGAAACCAGCTTTTTACGCAGGCCATGCTATAAACTTTGAATCACCCCTTTTGACGTTAGGCGTGTCCACTATTAATCGAGTTACGATTAAAGTATGCTCTGTCACGGTTATCAACAATCACCTGGAAACGTCAGACAAGCGAAGCACTTCTCAACTGTTGTTTTAAATAGCCTATGTTTTTTTTCAGATAATATATACGAGTAGGCAACTGAAGGGTCTTGGTGGAACCAACATGGGGGTTTTCAGCAAGAGATCATTAGGAGTTATGGACTACGCACGCGTTATGCTAGACTTTACAGTAATTAAGAATGAAGAGTTCAGGGATGTGGAGCCGGCTCACATGTACAGACGCTCTCTTCAAATGAAATCCATTAACGATGACATGGTCGCTTTCTGTTGAATTTTGTGAGGCCACTTTCCCTATACAGTTTTACTGTGTCTTCATCAATTTTAAGTGTCCAAGTTTATTGAATGTATAGACTGCAAGTGCCATTCTCAGACGCTCAACAATAAATTAAGGAGAAAATGTTAAACGTTAAGGAGGAGAAAAAAGATGAACCCTCTACAATGTCAAAAATAATCCCTGATAGATCCTTGGCATCAAATTAAGAATATTAAACTTTTAGTGCCAAGTTGAACAACCCGATGGAAAGTATTTCTTGTCACCGTCTCGGGTGGTCACCAACATCGACTCCTCTTTCGCCAATGCACTAAAAGGACTGTAAAACCTTTCCAAAATACATTTGCCTAACTTATGTCAGATCGTCGATCCTGATCCCGTTTACAAACGGGTTTGGAGAGTCAAGAGCGAAAGAGAGTATTTAATCGTACTCGGAGGATAGTTTTTGTGACAAGCTTTTGTTTTCTGGAATCAACTTCCCCCGCATCGTTGTTACAGTTGTTTGAAACCCATGAGATTAAAAGCGTATCTGTTGCCCCATTATAGCTTGGGGGCGACTCCTTCTGGGATTGCCAGGCTCAATAGTGCATCATTAGTTGCATTGGCGCATGGCATTTTTTCTTGTTTCGCTTGGTTTATTGGTTTTTATTAATTAAATATAATTTGAGCCATTTACCGTGAAGTGCAGGATCAAAACATAATATCATGAATTGAAATTAGACAGAACGAAAAACAAACATGGCCAACTAGGATGGATCTATAAAAATGTACACATCATCTATCTTAGTTGAATCATCCCTTACCAAATTTATGGCTAGCGTAAAAAACTGAATATAAAATACGATTCCTCGGAAATAGCGATTTCTCAGAAAATATATTTCCCCAAATATGACCATTCTCCGAATATGACATTTTCCCTAAAATTGTAGAATAAATAGAATAAATAGAATAGAAATAGATAGAGAGAGGCCTAAATAAAGGCCAAGACCACAGGCCGAAACGTTGGAAATTAAAAAACGTAACGTCTCAATTCCTTCGCCAGACTGAAAAGCCGTTAGTCCGAGAAAAATTGTATGGTACAGTCGTTTCAAAGTTTCAAAATTTTCAGAATGTAAAAATACACATCTGGCAATTAACTGTACAATACTTTTTAACAACAGAAACCAACGATATCAAACTGCATCTGATTCAGCTCCATGTGATATATGTTGTTCGAAGTTATTTTTCACTAGACAACAATCGAAAAACAGTTAAAATGGCTCTATCGAAAATGTTGTTCAAATATGTTCCACTTGTCCCATATGTGTTAAAACTCAAGGGCCAGTAAAAATTGCAGATTTTGGCTTTAATTAATTTATTTAGTTTACATCTAAACAGAGAACACTAAATCAACAATTTGACGCCATAATACACTATTCGAGGCCATATCTCGCCATAATCGAATGCACTCCACGCTTGCCTAGTCATTTTTACCTGGTCAGTCCACCTCGCTCACTGCGCTCCACGCCGTCTCGTACCTGATCGGAAGTGAACACCATCTTTGCAGGGTTGCTGTTCGGTATTCTGCTAGATGACTTGCTCATCGTATCCTGCTGGCTTTAGCTACCTTCTGGATACTAAGTTCGCCGTAGAGCCGGGCGAGCACGTGGTTCATTTTCGCCGCCACACACCGTTTTCTTGCACACCGCCAAAGATAGTCCCGTCTCTCAAATCCAGTATTTTGCCCTCGATAATGGAGCCGAGTGAGTGCCTTTTTGACATTCAAGAGGTAGAAAATATTTACATTTTTTAATCAATGCAGGCCTTGATTAATTGAAACACATTGGCACTCACCCGGTATCAACAAACAAACAAAATGTCAAAATCTTTAATATTTCCTTTTCGTTATTCATGGGTTTGGTACTTTCCTAATACTTTTTTGTAATGATTTTATTTTATTTTTTAGCAATGGTAGAAGCCTAGAAGGAGCCACAGCAAATCAACAAATGTAAAATGATTATAATCTGCAATCAGACACCTGGGTGAGGCGATAAAGGAAATGTCAGAATGGATTCAAAATGACCGACTCACTAAAATCAAGCAGTATTTCAAGGGGATTTTTGAGCATTATGCTTACTGCTTTGCGTGTGCGAGGACACCACTTCTATTTCCCCGAACTTCCCATGCACCACTATTACCAAAAACATGTCGGCAGTATCTGTGCTGCCTGAAGCACCTCACTACCAGCATTCTTCCATTATAAGCAGACCACATACAACTGTGTGCACTTACTGATTCTCAGCCCTGTTGCAATTGGCCAGCCAGAGTCGTGATAACATTTTTAAATATATTCTAGGAAATTGAGCATAGATGGCATTTTATTAATTGTAAACTCACAACAAGTGTTTTTTCTATTAATTCAAAGCTAAAAGCAAATGGTAAGGCTAGTTGCTCGTTTGTTTATGAGGGATACCTGTCATAAGACGAGTTTAAACAATCCCATTGAATTCCACCACTTAAAGTGGTGGAATTCAATGGGATTGTTTAAACTCGTCTTATATTTCAAATAACTGATTCCACTAAAAAGCTCAAAATAATTTTCTTATCAATATGAGGGATATTAACCCAGAAGGTCATTTATCCCGCGACCGAGAAAAGCAATTGTTTATTCAGGCGGGAAGATGATGGTAAATGCTTGGTGAGGTAGTTGATGGGAACTTACGAATCGAGAATTATAAAAAACAGGCATTTTTGACTAAAGAAAAGCACATTTTGGTGCTTTTACTTTCCCAAAGTTCTAACCTAGTCTCGAGTGAGCCGTTCAGTACAATATTGCTGTACAGCTAAAGGGCAGGGTATCGGTGATACCGCCTGAACCTGATCTGAATCGCCTCCAGGGTCACAGTCCTCTGCATTCCGGTATTATAAATCCTTCTTCCGCGAGCGCTGGTTGAACCACGTGTTTATCAAAACCTTCTCAGCATCAATGCGGCTGTCATTGGGGTTCGCAAATGGACGTATCATGCCTACACTCATGTCCTACGGAATCATTAGACGACCGCCGATACGGGTTTAAGGCATCTTCCTCGCCATTGACTCGCTCCGGTTGATTCAGGGGGTTCTGGGGTAGGTCTTATAAAGCAGAAAAATGCTATAACTAAACTTGCAGTTATCCTAGAAAATAAAATAAAATTATTGCAAAAAATGCATACAAAATTACCAAATCCTTGAACAACATAACATGGACTATATTTGACATTTACTTGTTGATAACAGATGAGTTACAATGTTCTTCAATGAATCAAGGCATACATTGATTAAAATATGTAAATATTTTCTACCTCATGAATATCAAAAGGCACTCATTCGGCCGCCATTATCGAGCGCAAAATACTGGATACTCCGAGTGTACTCCGAGTGCTTGCAAGACCTCCTCGAGAATTGTCCATGTTTGTCATTGTCCGTAGAGGATTACCGGCACATAACATATCGGCATCTTTTCCGTGGAATGTGGTCTTTCCATGATTTTGAAACGCAAGCGAACCTGGCGGTGGAAGTCAAGCTTTACTGAACAACGCGTATAAGACAGAAACAGCATCGCATGCTTTGCTGTCTGTTTCTTTTTACCTTGGATATACAGGAGTGCCGTTCGACGATTGCTTGCTCTATGATGTCTATCCGTTTTGTGTTACCGGTCTTATCAGCGTCTTGTACATGACACATTTGGTGCGGTGATGAATCTTTTTGACCGCAGTTTCTTCTGGAGCCCGTAAGTAGGCCCGACTTCGACAGATGATGTGCCTTCGTATTTCACGACTAATATTATTATCAGCCGTTAGCAAGTATCCAAAGTAGAATTCATCGACCACCTCGAAGGTATCCCCGTCTATCGTAACACTGCTTCCCAGGCGGGCCTGCCGCGCTCAGTTCTGCCCACAAGCGTGTACTTTGTCTTCGATGCCTTCACCCCTAGACCAACCTTTGTTGCTTCAAGTTTCAGGCGGGTGTACAGTTCTGCCACCTTTGCAAATGATCGGCCGACAAGGTCCGTGTCATCCGCGAAACAAATAAACTAACTGAATCTAAGGTTAAAAAGACTATTATTCTTCCATTTACTTCACTATTCACTTTTTTATGTAGGGGAAAAGGCGGCTGTGGCAGGTTTTTGTTCTATTATTGGCAGGGGTTTTGTCGACCAAATCTTATGAAATTTGGCCACAATATTCTTTGATATGCAAAAGAATGTTTAGGCCAAATTTGAGCCTAATCAGTCATAAAAAACCCGCTGCCAATAATAGAACAAACTCTACATTATCAACAAACAGATACGTATTTCGTTTCCTGCTTGGAAACTTCTTCAGTATTTTGTTATCGACACAAACACTGAAGAAGTTTCCAAGTAGGAAACGAAATACGTATCTGTGGGTTGATACATAAAAAGTGAATAGTGGAAGTAAATGAGAATAATAATCTTTAACCTTGTATTCCTAAGACGCTCTAAAATAATTAATCGTGACTGGATCTGTTGAGAATCGTACCCGCACGAAAGTCCATCACCTTAAGAACTCATTCACTAATGGTGACAAATGACGGAAGATGATCTGGGATATCACTTTGTAGGAAGCATTCAGAATGGCGATCGCTCGAAAGTTCTCACACTCTAGCTTGTCGCCTTACTTGTAGATGGGGCATATAACCCCTTGCTTTCACTCCTCCGGGCTGTTCAGTTTCCTAGATTCTGACCCTCAGTTTGTGCAGGCAAGTGGCCAGCTTTTCCGGGCCCATCTTGAAGAGCTCAGCTCCGATACCATTCTTACCAACTGCTTGATTGGTCATTGGCTATTGGATGACACCCTGAACTTCCCTCAAGGTAGAAGCTGGTTGGCTTCAACCGTCCGCTGAACTGACGTAGTCCTCTCCTCCGCTGCCTTGACTTTCACTGCCTGTACTCATCCACCTTTTGATCACCACGCGTTCGTCCGTCAAGATGCTCTCATCCTTATCCCTGCACATCTCGGCTCGAGGCACGATGTCTATAACGTTCCACATTCTGCCGTACCTTGCCGTATCTGTCGTACCTTACTGCAGCGCAACCGCTTGCGCTGCGTCCTTCTCCTCTAGAATCTGTCTGCAGTCTTTGTCGAACCAATCGATCCGTCGACTTCGTCCCACATACCCGACGTTGTTCCCCGCTGCGTCGTTAATGGCTACTTCAACTGTATTCCAGCAGTCCTCAAGGGGGGCCCCATCAAGCTCAGGTTCCTCATGTTCCTCTTCCGGAAACGCTGCATCGAGATGCTGCGCGTATGCAGTGGCGACATCAGGTTGCTCAGTCGCTCTAGGTCGTACCGCGGCGGTCGTCGGTACCGAACATTGTTGATGACGGATAGTTTTGGGCGCAGTTTAACCATCACCAGATAGTGGTCAGATGTTAGTGTCACGATATGTCCTGACGTCGATAATGTCGGAGAAGTGCCGTCCATCAATCAGAACGATGGTCGATTTGTGATTCTGTCTGAAGTGGTGATCTCCAGGTGTAACGGTACGGAAGGCTGTGTTGGAAGTAGGTGCTGCGAATGGCCATATTCTTTAATTGGTTGTAGGCCGTTTTCGTTCGTCAGCCGGTGTTGAGCGCTGAACCTCCCAATAGTCTAAACTCCTCCTCTGCCCAGCCTGGGCGCTCAAATTGTTGATCAAAATATTCCACTATCCACATCAACGATAAAATTGTTTTGTTAGAAATCAATTAAATTGAAGTTAAAGTAATAGCCTTTCTTGGTAGTTTAAAGTCGTGATCAAGCAATAGCATTAACAGGTAACCACTAAATAACGGGAATGAAATGACAGGCTCGGGAAAAAAACTAAGGGGCGATTCAAATATGACATCCACTACTTTTTGGGATTTTCAGACCACCTTCCCCCTCCCTCCGCTTTTTTGTATACCTAGTACATGTACTTTCACAAAATCTTAGACCCCCGGCCCCCCTAGAACTTATGACATCATTTTTAAACCCCTAAAGGGTTTGTTCTTAGTCTTCAAACCTAGACTAACGAATATTAGCCTATGGTCCATGGTTCGCCGTGCGGCGTAGTTTAGCCTTGCTCGTATGACATGACCGCTGGACGGCTCTGCCTCATCGATTTTCCGGATGCAGCCCCTGATCCTGCTTATGAGTTGCTTCGTGTCTTTGGCCTTATAATCACCTTTGTATACAATGGATATAAGTAGACCAAAAATCAGAAGGTTATATACAAGATACGACCGCCCGACGTAAACTACGTAAAACAGATCTTTTTATTATTTTTGTTAGTGCCTAGAGGGATTGAAATTTTGACTTTTGCGCTCATCTATGCTTGAACGATAACATTTGCTGTTTTGATGAACCTCCTAAATTTTCAACTGAATTGGTTATAATTTAACTGAGTACGAGTCGTTTGAAGTTTGTATGGAAATTACTATAGAAATCCCGTCTGTGAAAGATCGTTTCGTGAGGCGGATCATTAACTATTTAGGGGGAGATCCCCCAGCGCCGGACACCTCCCAATATCGGACACTTCTTAAAACGATACTACTTGCAGAGGTCCTCCTTCATCTTATTAAGTACAAAAGGAAGCTGCTGAAAAGGCTTCTAACGGCAAGGAATATCAGATCTTCATGTTATAAACTTTGTACAAAATTTGATGTTGAATAAAAATTCTTAACACCTGTTTTGTTACACTTACTCCAATTCAATTGTTTCTTCTTGCAGAGAAAGCCACAGCAATTAGCAGAAACAAAAATTGAAGAGGACATTGAAAAAGGTGGGAATTTGGATTAGGATGTCAAAAATTTTGCTGAAGAGTCAAATAAGCTCCACACGGAAACAAATCGGTTACCGTTTTCATGATTTTAAAATTATGAATTCATGAACTATCTTTTTTTATGAAATCATGATTTTGACTCATGATTTCATGATCGAACCGACTAAAATTATGAGCCATAACAACCACAGACATGACCGTAATTCATGATTGTGGCTACCGTTACTTTTATCAGTCAAATTACGTTCATAAGTTTTCGGCGTACATAACGTTTGGCTTTCGAAGAAATTTTAAAAAAATGAAGGTGATCAAATATTGTATACAATTGCATGACGTAAATAAAGGCTCGTTGTGAAGTTAACACTTGCAGTTTTGTTTGGGCTGCTAATTTCCATGACCTGGAGCCAGGGATAAACCAATTATTTATACTTACGGTTGCTGGTAAGTGAAAAAAGCATATATTTAAATCTTTTATTTGTAGATCACATAATGAGTTTATATTTTATTTCTTTCACAATTGGATTTTTGCACATCAGGTGATAGAAACATGCTTTATTTCCCGGAAATGGCTGCTCTTTGCAAGTTGGTGGAATAACCATAAGAACTCTTGGAGATTGACATGAAGAGCATCTTTCATCATGGGTCTAAAGGCATCAAGCACTGGGAAGCTTAGAAAAAGTGTACGTCACAAAACTAATATATTAGAATATGATTTGGAGCCATGCATTTCTGTGAAAGGTAGTTGTTAAAGAACGATTATAGAGATGCCGATACTGATATTCTTCTCCACAAATCGTAGTTATTATGAAAAATCGTTCAATAAATTTTTTCTAGTTTACCTTTTTATAGCGCCTACCAATATTAGCGCAATATTAGTGAATATAAGAGAATCTACTAAAAGAAATTTATATGATTTCATTGGACTGTCATAAGTAATAATAAAAAAATCTGACGTTTCTCAATAAACCTGAAACTGGTCAAATAACTCATGATATCATGAGTCGAACTACAGCTGTTCGATGTTGAATTGAGTCCATATTCATGATCGAAGCTCCCATATTCATGAGTCAAATTTATGGTTTCAGGTCTGATGACTCATGATTTCAGGAACCGTTCTCCCATATTCATGAGTCATGGTTTCAAGTGAGATGACTCATGAATTCAGAAACCTTCTTTATTATTTACTCTCGGTAGTACAAATCGTAACGCATCGATGCGTTATCCCAAAGGATCATAAAACAGATCATGAAATCATGATTCGTAATCATGGTGTATTTTCATAACATGAAAACGCACTATATTCATGAAATCATGAGTCATATTTCCTATTTTCGGGAATGGATTTATTCCCGTGCACTAACCATTTTTAGTATTTACAACTTAAAGCACGTGAAAAATATTACTATTCTGAATGATGTCTTTACTCATGTAACAGGAACTTAGTCACATTTGAACATGATGCAATAGTGTCCAGTACTAGGAGACATTTTTATGAACCGTGAATTTTTTTACCAAAATTCATCGTCGCAAAACGTGTTCAAATGACCAAATATTGCTAGTTTGTATGAATCATCAATGGTCAATGGTCATATTTTGTGTATCTTTCTTCTATCTATTTTTCCTTTGAGACAATATAACTCACGAATAGGATGACCGATTTGCGAGATTTCCTCACTTATCGATTCGTATTGGGATCAGCTGTGTTTCTATATGTAAAAGGTTAGTAAATTTTAAAGGAAAAGTTGGGAAAATTGTCATAATACAATATTAGGGCGAGTTTGGATAAAACCTAATGCGATCGCTCGAAAAATTATCCTAGAGTACGGCGTCGCAATCAACGCAAGAAAAATGACATTAAACAGTAAAAACCCGAGGCAACGCAGAGGTACGTTCTGCTGGAAAAGGTATAAAAAGAAACATATAATCCGGATAGTTAGAGATTTTTGTTGTTAAATGAAACTTGTGTGTCCGGAACCCCAAATTTATTATTCTGCAGTGGAGATGATGCCTTTCTCCCTAATGCGTTATTCGACTTAGAGTGATTAATACATCCTCATAACGTTAATTGCCTATGAAATGGCGATTAAAATGCTTTTGAAGTGTTATTTTAAGGGTGCTGCTTTTGCCTAAATAGTAGGATAACCTTTGTATAAAATTGATTATCAATTTTAATAATCTTACCTACTTGCTTACATGAATACATGTCCAGCATCCTGTAGCACTTTTTCACTAAACACTTTTTTTTTTTTTTTTTTTTTTTTAACTAATTTTATTTGCTAAATTATCTAATACATGCATTTATCTCTTAGACTAGGTGTTCCGTGTTTTTCTTAACACCTACTCATCACTTATTTGCTATGTTACGCTTTTTAGATATTATTAATACATTTCAATTAAGCCTCTGGCGAGGTAGCGATATTTCCTCTGGTTGGAATTAAACCATGGTAGGAATTACAATGTTTTCTACTTAAACTAAACTTAAACCCTAATTCTATACTAAGGGTACAAGGAGCTAACAGTTGCAATAGAAGATTGCAAACGATTTTTATCTAAAATTGGAAATTATTTTAACATGTTGGACATTTGTTGCAATGTCTCCAATATTAGAAATTGCTATGAAGTTCATTGTTTTACTATACCACAGAGGTAACTTCAGAATCATTTTCAAAATTTTTATTTTAGCAGATCCTCTGAAGTGCCTTCTTTTCTGGTACACATTGGCAGTAAGCAACTAGTCCATATTGGCACAGCATACACAACATGGCTGGTCTAAAAATTCTGTTTGTAAATCAAAAGTTTTGTTCTTAAGACAAAGTTTTGATTTTTCTGTTTATAAGTGGATATAGACACTTAATATATATTTTGTTACATTTGGCTTGAAGGCCCTTCAATGTGATTTTTAAAAGTTAATTTTTTGATTCTTAACAGAAGTCCTAAATATTTAGCTTCGCTAGACCAATTAATTGGAACCCCACATTCATAGTGACAAAATATGTCTGCTAGAAGGTTTCTTAAATAAGAAGCTCTCTGGCTTATGTGGGAAAATTATAAGCTGAGTTTTGGGAAGCATATCTGGGAAATTTTCCATTTTTGCAAGTAAGTGGAGAGAAAATATCCAAACTTTTTTTGGCAATCTATCATAAATGACACGAAGGCCTCCTGCCCTTTGGCTGAGAGACCTTGTGTCATCTCTGCAAACGAAGATTTTTGACACCCTGGTGTCAAATCAGGTAAAGTCAGAAGTAAAATGTTATACAATATGGGCCCCAGTAATGCTGCCTTTGGGGAACTACCAGCTCTAACTGGTAATCTATCAGATTTAGAATTCTGCGATAGTTTACCTGCAGTGAGCGATCCTGATAAATAATTTTGGATCAGTTTAATAATGTACAGAGGAAAATTAAAATTCATCAATTTTGCTACAATCAAACCTTCATACCAAACACTATCAAATGCTTTCTCTATATCAAGAAGAGCAACTCCAGTCGAATATCCTTCAGATTTGTTGGGAGCCGAATTAAGTTCGTAACTCTTAATAACATTGAGTGGTTGAATGCCCATGGCAAAACCAAATTGCTCATCAGCAAAAATAGAATTGTCATTAATATGAACCATCATCGCCTATTTAAAATAATCTTTTCAAACAGTTTGCTTATTGAAGAAAGCAAACTGATTGAGCGACTAACTAGTAGCCTCAGCTGGATTTTTGTCCGGCTTCAAAATTGGAACAACCTTTTGGCGTTTTTCCATTTACATCTGGGAAGTATGCCAATTAGAAAACATTTGTTAAATAAATTAACCAAAAAGGATAAAGAGCTCTTCAGGAAGTTTTTGATAAGTATGTAGAAAATACCATCACACTCACCCAGGGGCTTTCTATATTTTTAAATTTTTCTAGTAATAGATCTCGCTTCATCCAAGTATTAGTTCCCCAAATGTGAAGGGTCAAAAACATTATCTTGGTTGGAGAATGTCTTCGAAGCTTTCACGTGTAACCTGATCCTCAATTGGACTGAGTGAGACCTAGACTAAAAATTATGGGCACTCTCGAACTGCTGAGCAAGTTTTTGAGCCTTTTCGCCATTTGTTAATAAAATTTTATTTCCCTCTTTAAGCGCTGGAATTGGCTTTCTTTGAGGTTTTTAAGAATTTTCGTTAATTTCCAAAAGGGTTTTCGAACTGGGATCCAACTTCGAGAACATTATTCTCAAAGTTGGTATTTCTCAGAATAGCGAAATTCGTTTTTTAATTCTTCATTTGCAAATCTCGCCAAATAACTTTCAACGCTTAAGGATCAAGAGTTCTTTAGTATTGCCTTCTTCTCCACATTTTTAAGACGGATCCAGTAGCTGAAGCATCGATCGTCAATAATAATGGAGTTGAATTTGAACTTCACATTTCCGGAATTGCAATGCCTCTGGCTTCGACAATTAAATTTGTCAAAGATACGAGAGAGAGCATTATCAATATCACTTTTGGGTATCGAGAGTGAATATCAACATCAAAATTCCCTTATCGATATATCAAGCTTTGATAGAATCCCAATCAGCTCTATGAATTAAAAGTGAGGAGCTGATTGGATTACTAAAATGGCTTCTTGTGAGATTTCAAATGTCACAGGAAGGTGATCAGAAGTCAAAAGTCAGCATGAAGTTACTTCAATTGGCCACACAAGCTGACTTGAATCCGATTAAAAACTAAATCAATTTAGAAGGATTTCGACTGGAAGAAAAACAAGTTGGTCCATTGGGATATTGAATGGTATAATATCCCGCAAGAACAATTCTTCAAATAAAATTTTACCATTGGAATTGCTTTTGAGCATTATTCCATGAACGGTGTTTAGCATTGAAGTCACCAATTACGAAGAATTTAGATTTGTTGCAGAGTCAGAATTTGAAGATCAGCTTTTCAAGCAAATTCTTTTTATGCTGCCCATTGCATTGAAAGTGGCAAGTGTAGCTGCAATGAAGGAAAATTTTCCAAAATTTGTTTCAACAGAAACTCCCAAGGTTTTCAAAAACTTTGGTTTTGAAATGAAGAAAATAATTTATGTTTGATACGTCTATTGATAGCAATGTGGCGACCCCCACCACAGGCGCCATTGTCAAGACGATCATTTCTGTAGATAAAATAGTTTTGGATCTCCTTTTAATGGAGAGTCCCTGGTTTTAAATACGTTTCAGTTATAATGGCAATATGCACATTATGAACTGTTAGGAAGTTGAATAATTCATCTTCCCTTACCCTTTTAGAGAAGCGGGCATTCCAATTTAGAACTTTCACACAATTATTTGGAATCCATTGAAACGGAGTCCGATAACAATTTTTTTTTGTGTGTACTTTATACTCAACCTGAACAACAGCTTCTGGAATGGTATTTACTTTGAACATTGCATCAATCGCCATGTGATTGCAAATTTGTTCAGTTAAAAAATCAAAATCGGAAGGCTTAATCATGCTACCTGAATCGGCAACATGACCCCATTATTTTCCGTTGGGACATGGGTATAAACCTCATTTTGAGAAGAGAAATTTTGTCTACCAGCAGCGATGCTGCTTGCATACGTAGGTACATTCGAAAAATTGGAAATTTTACTGAGTGCTGAAGTGCTTTACCCGTTGACGAGCGGCAAAATTTGTTTGTGAATTGTAGTGGGTATGAATTGCTCGACCGGTAACTGGTTTCGAAATTTGAGCGTTTTGAAGAATTTCTTCACCCGTCGAATCTGGGGATCCGATTGGAATTTCCTGTCATCCAATTTTTGCACGGAATTCAAAAAATCTTTTACGCGTGAAGGGCATTTCCCAGAAATTGGATTTATGATTACCCCCACAATTTGCACACTTAAATTTATTGGAATCTTCTCTCACAGGACAAGCGTCTTATGGCGCTGGAGAGGTTCCATTGCACATAAATCATGCATTGTAAGCATCCATGTGGCAATGTTTGGTTCCGTGACTCCCACTTTTTGGCAACTTACGGCACTGAAGTGGGATTTTGGAAATTTCCCCCAGGCCTGGCGGAAATGTTCCCATGTAACACGGACATGGGACATAATACATGAGCCTTTTCCAAACTTTTCTTATATTATTTAGTTCACTTTTGTTAAAATGAATCTAAATAAAATTCTTGAGAAATGCCCTCTTGGGAAGTACCAGAGTGGGATTTCTTTTCATCTTAATTACTTGGACTGGTGAAAATCCAAGTAATTCAGAAATTTCTTAATTTTAATCTCATCCAGTGATTTGTCATCACTGGGCAGACCTTCTCAAGACGACTTTTGAACAATCAGCTCAGTTTTGTCGTCGTATGTGAAGAAGGATTTATGGCGCTTCTCAGTTAAATACTGGAAGAAGACGTTTGCGATCGTCAAAGGATCCTGGCAAAATGCATAGCAGTCAATTCTTCCTAGCAATCTGAATGAAACCTTGATCCCTCGAAGGTTACTTCAAGATTTCATTCCGAAAGCCAAAGAAAACTCGGCAACATAGATACCACTATTAGCCGGAATCCAGTTGTTTCTTCGCATGAACCTCGAATCACCCTGGGCTAGAGGTAGATTCGATTTCTTCAAATTCACGATTAATCTAAATTGAACTGATTGCTCTAGCTCGATGGGGAGGAGAAACATAATGTCAACGTTAGATTTAGAAGGAATATCTGAAGTCTCCAGCTTCCCTTCTGATACTTTCCGCGCTTGGGCAGTGACGGTCTCTGAAACCTTGTTTCTTTGAAGGAAGTGGAGAATTCAAGAGACTCCCCTTCCTTCTTGTTTTTATTAATACTCATTGCTGAGCGTGGAGACGTGACCTTCTTAGAGGTTTTTTCCCAGAACGGTGTCCCTGCAGTGATTACCACCGCTTGTCGAATTTTACTTCCCGCAAACAGGTCCAACGTCAAAACGAAGGCATGTGGGTCCTTGCAAAGACTCGTAACAGGATCAGTGGGTAGAAATAGCGCTAAGAAGCACCGTTGAAATTAAAATAGCTTCTGGTAGTATTAAAACTTCCTTCCGCAAAGAGAAGAGAACCGCACAACACGAAAGTACACGATGCGATACTGATTTTCAGCAACACTTTTACTTTTTTGCTCCGACCGTACCGTCATTGCTCTGGTTCTATCGTAGCCTACTTTTTGTGCAGAATCACCGCACAAAAGTAGAGTACGGGGTAAGAACTCAACCACAGCCGGCGCGCCGCGGCGGTCAGTGTAACGTTTAAACCTCTGAAATTTTTACTGGGTTGGTAAAGAATTAGAATTTTCAATGGTTTAACGTTGATAATCAATAGAATCCAATAGGGCTTTAAAATTGCTGGAGAGTTTTCGATTCGATTTATAATAAAATCTCGTGAAAAATCCATTGAAAGATAAAAGGAGCTATTAACGTTTGAAATCTTACGCATGATTTCGTAGACGGTCTCTGAATTTAGAAATTTTCATTTGTCACCCTGCATCCGAGTCTTCCCCTTAGACGAAGTTTTACGTCAAAAATCCTATTGAAGCATGTTTCTAAAAGAAATTCCAATCTTCAAATGATCCAACGTGTACTTTTCCCAAGATTTTTGTTCACAGTATTTCCTGTTTTTGACCTTCCAGTTTTTAGGCCCTACCTTAGCCGTGCGGTAGGACGGATTGTTTAGTAATGAACATACAGGATCCGCAGCAGGTTGCTAACGCGAAAATAGCTGCTGTTGACTTTTCTGTCCTCGTATTTTCTGTACTTTTATGAATTCAGCCGATAAAATCCGTTTTCCGGAAAATTGTGGTAGTTTCTAGAATTTTTTTCTTCTCTCGATTCGCGGGTGTACAAGTGGTTTTTGGACTCAACAAATTTTGAATACCTCTATTCCCCTCAAAATGTTGCCCATGGCAGACGAAGAATCGGTTCATTTAGCCAGTTCAGAGCCGCAGTCCAGCCCAATGACCCAGGGAATCTCTATGCCATCAGAATGAATTCAATGAGGAGTCGTTCCAGCAAGATCTATCGACTCAGGAAGGGGTTTTAAAAATGGAAACCAGAATGGAATCGTAAGTTAAAAATAGATCAATTCAAGATGGAAAAAGGTATTAAAGCAAAAGAAAAAGATCATTTTTATATCTCAACCCGGATAATGTGTAAAGTGTTTTTTTACTGAACTCACTTACTGTTTGCAGTATTCTTTATGATGCCTAAATTAGTATTGTCATCATCTTCTCTTATAATTTAATTATTATTTGTCATATACGCTTATTAAAACATGTAGTACCAATGTTATTTTCTTAAGCTGCAGAACCAAATTACCGATTCGTTTTAAAATTTGGTCGAGAAGTTTAACGAGGTTTATCAAGTTGTTTGTAACTTTTTGGATTTGAGATTCACCCTGTTCCGAAGTATGGCTGGATTTGCTCAGTATGATAGATAAACTTTGTTTGTGCAGGAAAAATGGCGTTACATCAAATTTGTACCAAACAAATATCATTCTAAAGCCAAACCGTCTAAAGACGAATTAAGTACTGTCCATTTAATAGTCAGAGTCAAGTAACAAGACACTGAAGACGGAACAACACACAGTTGTGGTCGAAATACGCATATCTGCAAAGATAACGAAAATTAACTGAGTGGAATTAAATGGACAGTACTTAATTCGTCATAGACGGTTTTAATACATTCCACTAAACGAGCTTAATATATTTTTCTGATTCTGCCAAAACTCATTGAGCTTTTTGACTGGATGTGGAATTGGTCGTTGAAGTAGTTTGAACCTAACAGAGGCCATCAGGAGTACAAACGATACATTCTTGGAATGCAGAGGAAATATTTGTCGTGACCATCAGTAGTTCAGCATCATGACCATCAATTAGGTTTTCTCACCTTTTCAAATTTGAAATAATCCAAAAGTAGATGAAATGAAATGCAAATCAGCTTAGGAGTGTGCGCATCCTGAAATGTTAAAATCATGTTTTAATTTCAAATATCATTTTAATCCTACACCAATTTTCTGATTGTGTATAAACCTCAAATGTCCTTTTCAGCGTATTTATTTTTATTTTTTATATGATTAAAATTAAATTAAAGTGATTTCTATTATTTGCCACTCGATTCACCTGGACGTTGAAATGCATTAGCGTTAAAGGTATTTTCAAGATCAAGATAAGTTAAATAAGAATGAGCACAAAGTTGTTTTTAATGGTATGTTTACTCTTGGAAGGCTCTATCCTTCAGTTTACCTCCACAACTTTTACGAAAGAGGACTGAGGAGATTCATATACACTTTCGCGTGGTGAGTGTTTCCAGAAGATACTAATTTTTGAGATATTTATATCATCTCTATTCTATTCTTTTTCACATATAGTATGTTTTCTGAATAAATATTTTCAAATACTATTTGCCAAATGTGGGATATTTTCTAATATTCACATATCCCATAAATATAATTTGTCCTGTTTGTCTGTCCGGTGACTAGCCAACCAGACGCAGCACGCGGGGAAATTCTTACAAAAAATAAAATATTTGACACTTTAAATAGTAAAAAAGCTATCAGATGCAGCAAACAAAACCAGTGACAAACTTAGACAACCAAACACAGCATTTGATGAAAAAATCACAGACAACATATGTGAAAATTTTGTCATTTTGAAAAAAACTTTGAAAAAAAACATTCTGCCACGGGCGCTATTGGTGTCCACAAATAAGCTAGTATTAAATAATAAAAAATGTTATACATTGCTGTCAACGTACAGTGAATATGGGCCAGTGAATATTTGAGATAATCGAGATAACGATAATCTGTGGTGGCAAATATGACGTATTCTATCGTCTTATGGGTTCTATGCTTGGTTTCACCGGTTTTGTTTCTTTTAGGCCTGGACGTTTTATGTTTGAACTACATTCATGATGTAACAAATGACAAATATTGACAAGTAAGTATGATAGGTGTAAGTCGAATCTATAACTTTCCAGGATTCTTCCAAGTGATAGTTGAGTATGTGTAGAATTGACTAGACTAGATTAGAATGCTGTCCGAATTATGAAATTCGATTTTTTTTTCTTTTGAAATCGGAATGGAATCATGTTCAGATTCCGAATGGAATTCCTTTTACGTGACGAATGAAATTCTTTTTGAATTCTGAATTTACTACTGTTTGAATTCTGAACGTTTTTTTTTCTAATATCTAATAGATTTCTTCGAGTTTCGAGTGTAATACTGTTCGAATTCCGATTGGAATTGTGCCCGAATTTCGAACGGAGCTCTTATGTAATTTTTAAATGGATTTTCTTTATTCGAACTTCGAATTAAATTCTGTCCGAATTTTGAGCGGATTTTTTTTCCTCGAATTCTGGAGTGGAGCCCTGGCTTAATACCAACAGAAGCTCTTTCAGAGAAACTTTCAGCCCCTGATCATAACATATATATTTATTCTACCTCCTGCTCGCCTTCTATTTTGACTATCTTCAAATCTTCCTTCTCATAGCCTATTTCTAAACAGCATTTCTTTTGTCAACCATTCGTTTTGGCTTTCCATTTTATGGGTAGAAAATGCATTTTAGACATAGCCGCTAATTTTTGAAGAGTGGTAGAAATGCTAGTACATATTAGGTTGGTAAGAAAAATAGATTAGAGTGCGTTTTTATATGATATGCAGATTGTCTGCAAGAATCAGAAGCTTTTGATCTGCTTGTGCGATCGATAAGTGAATAGATTTTACTAACGCAATGCGGTACTTGAAGTATTACATGCCCCAAGAGACGTTTATTTAGGAGCAGGGATATGGGTGCGACCTGAAACTCAGGACGTGCAGCACGCGCTGTTCGGAGCGAGCACGTTCGGATCGAGAGAGAGACGAGTAAGTGCAGTTTGTGCTCGGAGCTCTCAAAGAGCTGCCATGCACAGGGTAAAATTTAACTGCACTTTTCGCTTCCTGCTTCTGCATGACTTTCGAGCTTTGAACGGGGATTATTTGCTTCATATTAGTGTTCTATAAAAAATATAGTCAATCGGAGAGAATAATTGTGTGTATTCTTTTATTCGATACTTCATTATAAAAATAAGTAAGGTAAATAGGGTGCAAGTCTATATTTCAAAGAGGATAGTTTGTTCATATAATTCGTGTTAAATGCATCTCTAATCATAATCACAGATAAAATATGTATATGCATTGTTTTCAACATTGATTTCATTTTTGAAACATCTTCTAAGTGTCCGAGAATGACTTCATGTAAATAATAATGAAAATAAATCAATTTTACCCGGAGAATTAAAACGGCTTAATTCCAAAATAAAGGCAAAACTTCATCAGCAGAAATCGACAAGGAAAATTTGATATTTGTGGTGGTATGCATCCTGCTCTTCATCTACAAAACTTTGGGGAAAGACAAATAAAAAATAAAAACTCTCTTGGCAAGCGACCTCCATGTAGGGTTACCAGTGCTGTAGTTGGGTGGGGGTCGGGGTTAGTCGGCGACTAACAATGTTTTTATATTTTGCTTCGAGTGACTCTTATTTTCAAAATTATAATTTAAAATTTTCTTGAAAATGCTAGAGCAGTGTAACATATGCTATTGTAACATTAGCTTTCATTTAATTTATGTAAGACGATGTGAAGTAATTTTCCGTTGCCGTGGATATGATGTGATCCACAAAGAGAATATTAAAATTATAGATGATTCCAAATGAACGAATTGTTTATCATGTTGTGAATTTAATGAAAAATCATATTTGAAGGCTCAATCTGCGCATCAAAAAAGCGTTCATAGTGCACATTTGAGCTCGAACATAACCTGTCGAGGCGTTTATCGCACAAGTATTTATCAATCAGCACGAAGGCGCCTTTCAGTGAAAAATATGAGTTCAAACGTGACCTGTCGAGGCGTTCATAGTGGATCAAGTATTTATCAAAACAGCATAGAAGGCGCTCTGCAGTGGAAAATTTGAGTCCAAACGTGACCAGCATGGAGGCGCGCCTGCAGTGAACGTTTGAACCAAACTTGACTCTGTCGAGGCGTTCATATTGGATCAAGTACTTATCAAACAGCATTGATGTGTCTAGAAGTGCAAAATTGAGTCGAAACGTGAATTCAGCATGGAGGTGCCTGCAGTAAAAATTCTGAGTTCAACATAACCTGACGCGATGAGAAAAATTCTTTTGAATCTCCGACGCAGCGTCTGCGAAGGCAAGTTGTAGTCGAAGATTGTTGGATACCCTAACAAATAACCGCTGTAATCCTTCAATACTACCGTTCATACTGTAATTAGTCCGACGAAATGGCCTTCTTAGCATATCGTTATTTGGAAGTGCCCTCGGCTGTACGTTGATATATTTTGCTCCAAAAATATCGCTACAACTATTCGGGCCTTTGCGAAACAACTGTAACCAGTACGGCCCAAGCAATGTTACGGCGATTCCTTAGCAGCTCCAGGACGATAAGCCGATAGCAGATATTATAACTTGACTTTCATGAAATGGACCTCTCCACGGTAGTCTACGCAGAGCGAATTGCAGGAAACGTCGTTGCATCGGATTCAATTTGTTCTGCACTGCCCGGTTGGGGGATTCCGCAGCAATACTCCAGTAAAGACTGCACCAGTGGAAGCAAAACAGATACTTCTGCGACAGCAATGTCAGAAAATTCTTCGGCTGAAGTAAAAAGATAAAGCCCAGGGTTTTGGAAGTTTTACCACAACGTACGAGATGTGCATCTAATGCGTGAAGCGGAAATCCAAAATTACGCCCAGGTCTTTGACATGAGTTAGTCGTTCTATTCTAGTATTCGGGTGCGTGTAAACCTCAGATTGGTCCTTGGCCACCGGAGGTGTTCCGGGTTTTTCGAGGGTATGTTAATGCATTTTTTCTTCTGCTTGTCATTTTAAGTGACGTAAACGTCACTCATGTTTTATCCTTTCCCCAGAAACTAGAACTAGTATGATGACCAATGCTGGCTGATCGAAAATCCGTAAGGTATACGCAGAAATATGGCCATTTCCGAACGGTCTGGGATTGGCCCTGAACAGATGTAACTTTCGCAGATCACCCAGAAACTATTACAAATTAGCCAATGAGTCTTAGGGCCGATTTCTTCCCCTCCGCTTAGTGCTTAAACCAGGTTTAAGCGTATGGGTAAGCACCGTTGATCTTGGCCATCACGACACCCTCAACGGACGAATGTACCACCTCTTGGAGCAGATACCGTCCCGTTGTGCAAATAGCCGCCATCCTAGATCCGTTCGTCACCTAATTGACGACAGGAACGTTGTACGGGTCGAACAGGAGGACGACTGCCACAGCAGCTGCTAAACAGATGTACATTGGTTAAAATTCAATTGTGTTACTAGCACGGCTTCTTCTTGTTTGTCTCTCCGATAGGACACGAAGGTCCACCCAAAACGTGGTTACAGGCTTGCTTTTTGTTGGCGCAGATGAGGCACTTTGGTGCCTTATCGCTTTCCTGCGCCTTGTGCTCTTCCTCACCACAACGCACGATGACACAGCTTACTACGGTCTGGGTCCATACAGTCGTAGGACTTGTATCCCGACTCTAAGCACGAATAGCACTTGTTCACTGATGGCGGCTGAAGTTTGCTTACTGGGCATACTGACCAGCTGATCTTCAACTTCCATTCTCTATGACTTCTTTTTGGCTTCCGTGAGTAATCTAAGGTAGGCTACCTGCGTGCGAAAGGTACCGCCTCTTAGGCGTATAGAAGTCTTCTCAACCTCTGTGCCGCACTGCTCTCTGATGGCAGAGACGACGTCGTCCGCGTTCGTAACCTCGTCCAGTTACTTGAACTGGAGGGTCACTTCCGCCCCCAACGACCTCACATTGACGTCGTCACCCAAGATCTCTTGGGCCAACTTCCTATAGTCCTTCCCACTAGCTTGCGCTCCGCGTTTCAGAATCAAGATCATTTCACCGGTCTTGGTGCGTCTGACGCTTCGCACGTCCTGACCTAGCACCGAAAGTTTTTCTGCCGCCCGCATCGATTTAAGGACTTCGGTGTACTTTGCCTTATCTGTTTTCACCAACAAGGCCTCGTCTTTATCCTTTGCTTTCTTGCAGGTCGAGATACGCTCGACTTTGGCTTTGCCCTACTGACCAGCTGCCATGGATTTTCGGTCTCTTGTGCCGATGGCACCGGCCGGCTGGTACCCTCTTCTGGCCCGGTGACTTGCGTCTGGTAGGCGCCTTTCGCCTTTTTGGGCCGAGATGTCGCCTTCTTGGGTCGATGCCCTATGTATCCCAATCTGTTCCGTCCAGACAACGTTTTGCCTTTATGGTCGCACGTATTTTGGCTTTGCTCTGAGCGCCTTCGCCGGATTGCTGCCCTTGCTGTTTCGGGCCGGCCAATGAGGCCGTCAGGGCGAAATCAATCGCCTTTTGGGCCATAGTCCTAGGAAGCAGAAAGCATCAGTTTGGTCACCTTGTCGGCCTTCTCTCTTCCCACCACCCTGATAAACGCGTCCTGTTCTTGTCTTGCAACTCAGGCGAAGCATCCGAAGGTTCTGTTGCTGTTCCTTACTGATGTTCTGCCTTGCACTTGCGAACTCGATGATATTATCGAGATGCTCGGCGACCACCCGCATCCCGTAGTCACTTGCGGAGCGTGCCGGGAAACTCTGGGGCTATTAATTAATTATTAATTTTTGTAATTTTTGAATAACTCATTATCGTTAGGTAGAATTAATTTTTGAATCACTCATTATTGTTAGGCCCCCCATGTGGCTGTCGTCGAATCCTACTGGAGTAGTCGCCCTCAAAGATCCTATAATTATCTTTGCATGCCTATCGGTATGCAAGGTGTTCATGCTTTGGTTTACACCTACATGTTCAGAGCCAGATCAGCGCAAGTCAGGAAACGGCATCTGAGCCTACTCCCACCCAGCAGGAAAAGCTTGGTGCCAGGATTAAACATCGTGCTACAAGGCTCGCCACGGACGGGCGGAAGACAGGCTAGCCATTAGCTCACTCACCGATTCAAGTCAGGGTCACCCGGCTCTACTAAAAGAGTAGAATGTCCGACTGCCAACCTTCGCTTTCACAATATTACAAAACCCAATTACTATTACTGCGATATCTTGTTAACACGCGGCCAGAATGCCATAATCAGGACTTCACTGGTATTGATCCTGATGTGCCAATTGACACTCCATGGGCCCCTGCACCTAGGAGTATGGCAACTACAAAACATCCCGCACCCATCCTCTGATGTATTGCTCAATCTTTCAGTACCTGGGTCCTTAATTATGATTTGTGGTTGTAGATTTCATTTTGGTCATGGAAGGCGCTTTATGACGTTCTCACTTTCTGCGGAGTCCGAAAACCATTTTCATTTTTTCCTGTATTGGAGTTATTTTTTAGTGTGCGCCCCTCTATTGCCTATGTGTGGTAACGCCTCAAATTTTTGCCGACTAACTAGCTTTTAGTTCACAACTACAGCACTGGTCCATGGCTACACGTCGCCAACCACGCAGTCTACGGAGGGTCCGCAAGTCATCTTCCACCTGATCGATCCACCTTGCCCGCTGCGCACCTCGCCTTCTTGTGCCCGTCGGATCGTTGTCGAGAACCATTTTTACCGGGTTACTGTCCGACATTCTGGCTACGTGCCCGGCCCATCGCAGTCGTCCGATTTTCGCGGTGTGAACGATGGATGGTTCTCCCAACAGCTGATGCAATTCGTGGTTCATTCGCCTCCTCCACGTACCGTCCGCCATCTGCACCCCACCATAGATGGTACGCAGCACTTTCCTTTCGAAAACTCCAAGCGCGCGTTGGTCCTCCACGAGCATCGTCCAGGTCTCGTGTCCGTAGAGGACTACCGGTCTAATTAGCGTTTTGTAGATTGTCAGTTTGGTACGGCGGCGAACTCTATTCGATTGGAGCGTCTTGCGGATGCGGAGTCCAAAGTACGTACGATTTCCAGCCACTATGCGTCTCCGAATTTCTCTGCTGGTGTCATTTTCGGCAGTCACCAGTGAGCCCAAGTACACAAATTCTTCTACCACCTCGATTTCGTCACCACCGATGCAAACTCGCGGGGGGTGGCTCACATTGTCTTCTCTTGAACCTCTTCCTATCATGTACTTCGTCTTCGACGTGTTGATGACTAGTCCGATCCGCTTAGCTTCCTCTTCAGTCTGATGTAGGCTTCCTCCATCTTCTCAAAGTTACGTGCCATAATATCTATGTCGTCGGCGAAACCAAATAGCTGGACGGACTTATTGAAAATTGTACCACCTGTGTTAATCCCTGCTCTTCGTATTACCCCTTCCAAAGCGATGTTGAATAGCAAACACGAAAGACCATCACCTTGCCGTAACCCTCTGCGGGTTTCGAAGGGACTCGAGAATGCCCCTGAAACTCGAACTACGCATATCACCCGATCCATCGTCGCTTTGATCAACCGTGTCAGTTTATCCGGAAAACCGTGTTCGTGCATTAGCTGCCATAGCTGGTCCCGATCGATTGTATCATATGCGGCTTTGAAGTCGATGAATAGATGATGTGTGGGCACGTTGTATTCGCGGCATTTCTGCAGTACTTGGCGAATGGCGAACATCTGGTCCGTGGTGGAGCGTTCGCCCATAAAACCCGCCTGGTACTGCCCCACGAACTCCCTTGCAGTTGGTGCTAGTCGACGGCATAAAATTTGGGAGAGTACCTTGTAGGCGGCGTTCAGTAATGTGATTGCGCGGTAGTTGCTACAATCCAGCTTATCGCCCTTTTGTAGATGGGACACACGACACCTTCCATCCACTTCTGCGGCAAAACTTCCTCCTCCCAAATCTTGGTAATGACCCAGTGCAGCGCTCTAGCCAGTGCCTCACCACCGTGTTTAAATAGCTCTCCTGGTAGTTGGTTTACCCCAGGGACTTTGTTGTTCTTCAGCCGGCCAATCTCCTCCTGGATTTCCTGGAGATCCGGAGCCGGTAAAATTATGTCCTGCGCGCGTTCTCCCGGGTCCATCACCATACCGCCATCTTCGTCTGCCACATCGCCATTCAGGTGTTCTTCGTAGTGCTGCTGCCACCTTTGGATCACCTCACGCTCGTTTGTAAGAAGGTTCCCGTTTATGTCCTTACACATATCAGGCTGTGGCACGTGGCCCTTACGTGAACGGTTTAACTTCTCATAGAACTTTCGTGTGTTATTAGCGCGGTACAGTTGCTCCGTTTCTTCACGGTCTCGATCTTCCTGCTGGCGCTTTTTCCTCCGGAAAATCGAGTTTTGTCTGTTCCGCGCCTGTTTATATCGTGCCTCGTTCGCCCTCGTGCGGTGTTGCAGCAATCTCGCCCATGCTGCATTCTTCTCTTCCACTAACTGCTCACATTCGCCGTCATACCAGTCGTTTCTCTGATCCGGGGCACCGTGCCAAGTGCAGCGGTTGCGGTGCTACCAATGGCGGATCGAATATCTCTCCAGCCATCTTCAAGAGACGCTGCGCCTAGCTGCTCTTCCGTTGGAAGTGCCACTTCCAGCTGCTGCGCGTATTCTTGGGCTAGTCTACCATCTTGTAGCCGCCCAATGTTAAGCCGCGGCGTCCGACTTCGACGCGTGTTGTACACCGTCGAGAGTTTTGAGCGCAGGCATACTGCAACGAGGTAGTGGTCGGATTCAATATTCGCACTGTGGGTAAGTGCGGACGTTCGTTGATGTCGGAGAAGAATTTACCGTCGATTAGAACGTGGTCGATTTGATTTTCCGTTTCTTGGTTAGGGTGATCTCCATGTGGCCTTGTGGATATTTTTGCGGGGAAAGAAGGTGCTTCGGACTACCATTCCGCGGGAGGCTGCGAAGTTTATGCATCGTTGGCCGTTGTCATTCGATACGGTGTGTAGACTATCCGGTCCGATGACCGGTCTATACATTTCCTCCTTCCTACCTGTGCGTTCATGTCACCGATGACGATTTTAACGTCCCGCAGTGGGCATCCATCGTATGTCTGCTCCAGCTGTGCGTAGAACGCTTCTTTCTCGTCGTCGGGTCTCCCTTCGTGTGGGCAGTGCACGTTGATGATGCTATAGTTGAAGAAACGGCCTTTAATCCTCAGCTTGTAATATCCTTGCGTTGATTGGCTGCCACCCAATCACGCGTTGGCGCATCTTACCCAGCACTATGAAGCCGGTTCCCAGCTCGTTGGTAATTCATCGTAGATCATCCTGTCGCAACCTACGAAACCTAGCGACTTGCAATTCCATGTTCCAAGCTTCCAGTCGTGATCCTGTATTCGTCGCCTAGGTCTTTGCCGATTATATCGAGTCGCATTATCTCTTATATTGTTCGTAATGATTGGTTTTCTAGGCGGCTTATTGGGCCAGCGCAAACCTCCTGTCTCGTCGGAGGGCCGTCGTGTCAGGGCTGTTTAGCGTCCCACCTAACACCAGGACTTGGGCTTGGGCTAGTTGCTAGCTAGGAAAGCATTGTTAATGAAATCTTTCCATTCAGCGTGGTAGGATTCTTAAATTTTTTCATATTTTTTTCTTCTTAATTGCTAATATATTAAGTTTAACCTTGAAAACTATCATTAGTATCAATTATTCGGGATACGTTAAGTGTTGAAGATCTCATTAGTGAATTATTAGAACTTTACGTGATATTCTAATGGGAAATAGTCTCTAAACTCATGATCTATATTCTTAAAAATTAATTTCTGTCTGTCTGAACCTTATAGACTCCGAAACTACTGAACCGATTGGCGTGAAAATTTGTATGTAGAGGTTTTTGGGGCCGGGGAAGGATCTTAAGATGGTTCGAGACCCCTCCCTCTTTTGGAAAGGGGGGCTCCTATACAAAATGAACAGAAATTTCTGTATAACTCGAGAACTAAGCAGAGAATAATTAAATTTTAGGCGAAAGGAAGTTCGTCGGGTTTGCTAATTAAGCTTCGTTTGGATATTACTATTTTTGCGAAACATCCGAGTTCTCTTGTCATAAGACGAGTTTGTACAATCCCATTTAATTCCACCACTTAATTGTACCTTGACAGATACGTATTTCGACCTCAACAGACGCTGCGGCTGCGTCTCCTTGAACGAATTCACAACACGATACACGAACGAATTGTCGATTGCAAACAGTCTCGCAATCCACCTAGTCCCACAGGCCTCAATTTTTACACGACCGCGCCCGTAATGTTTTGTAGGAACACTTCTTGCTTGGAAACCATTTCGATAGCCACTTGACAGATTGTGACGAAATTTTAAAATGTGAACCATACACTCTAAACTAGTTCTACTCAAAATTTGATCCTATTGCATAAATTATAAGAAAGCGTTGAGTTTTATTCGAGAACAGTCATCAAAATACTTGGACATCTTTGAAGTAATTAAAAAGGTTGTACTGTTCTGATAAATTCTTATTCATTAATTGTATAACAGATATGCGTTTTTTGGATTCGTCTAGAAAATTGTCTTCAACTTCGAACACTCAACTCGACTTTTAAGAAATTACGACACTTTTAATTGTAATCCTAGAACTAAGATAAAAAACGGAAAACTGAAGTTGATGAAAAATATAGTTTAGATTTTTCTTATGATTGTATCAAAT
>NC_085141.1:90189752-90194614 GCF_024139115.2 Armigeres subalbatus | reverse complement strand
TATATGGTCAGAACTCCATGAAGTCCTCGGATGACCTACAATGTTTGAAAATAATGTCGTTTTCGGTTATTGCTGGGTCGAACCTAGTTCTGCCCGATCCGCTCTAACAGCTGTCAAAACGTTCGGTTATTCGTTCAGGTTGGATCAGTCCGCACCAGATCCGACCAAAACGAATGAGGTTCGCTCTGCCATTTATCAGAGATCGAACCTAGGTTCACCAATACATTCGAACACAAACTGTCAAACAGGTGTTTATGTTTACGCTAAAGGAAAATGAAAACATGAAAGACACGGAAGGGTGCGGATGGGTATTTGACTTTTAATCGTTTTTTTCATTTGTTGAATTTATCAATTTTGTAAATATGGATTATTTTAATTGTGTTTGTCTTCAAGTTTCTCTGATGGTGAAATGGATTCAGATACCGACATATTTTTTGCTGATTACTTCAGACGGTAGCTCCGTTATAAACAAAATGATGGTTAAAATTGTTGATGAAAATGTGATTGATAAATGCGTGATAGAAGTTAGCTGTAGCTGCTATTTATTCACTATTACGTTGTGTATTCGATTATATGCTTTAGGTATTGCTCTTTCAATGGGAAAATAGCGTACCGGAGTATCGGATTGATATTTATACCAAAATGTTCATCCATTATTTTATTCGTTATTGCAGCTCTGTGAATAATTTGTTAAGTTTACAGTTTGAAGAATATAAACATACACACTTTATAACGCAGTGATAACTATATTGCCAACAACAAATGATACGTTTTCTGATTTTACAATAGTTTTATTAATTATTCACCTTCAGAGGGTATATTTCTACCTAGTAACACTCCAGATGATACTTGGCCAGAAAATAAATTCAAATGTAAATTTAGGAACATTTATACGAATTGAGCATAATTTTAGAGTGGAAGAAGATTTTAGTTGTAATTCGTTAAAAACCGACAAGAACATATTTACCCGTTGATATTTATTATTTTGAATCTCCTGTTATGTAGTGGAAAATTATGTGAGAAAAACTATTCCCTTTCTTGTATATTTGGTTTTGCAGTTTGGCGAAATCGCGGTTTATCTCAAAGAATCCCTCTTGGGAGGAAAATACAAAAATTTAGTCAACTCTTGTGCGATTTGATTCTTTGTTTCACAATAAAAGGCCCCAAATCTCAATAAATTTTCTATTAGTTTTTACAAAACATTTCCATATTTTCTTGTTCTATTACATTTAGATGCATAATTGATAATTCAAATGTAACAGAATCACTTTATCCAGAACGCCACTTAGAACCAGTATAACAGTTTATCAGGAAACACGTTGCAAATTACCGGAAATGTTCCAGAGCGCAAAAATTCCTTCACAATACACATTGCCGTCGCATTCATCATAAGCTTCTAATCACATAAATTTATGGATGGATTCTTCATTTTAAAATAAAATTAACAGAAAAGAAAAGCTTCCCCATTCAATTTATATAATAGAAACAAAATAACACTAATAACAAAATTCAAAAGATAAAATCTTATAAAATCTGATAAAATATTTATATTTCTGCCTATCATGGCAGTGCGAACTGAAAACAGATGATAGGGCTTGAGATCTCAACACCATCATACTGACACGATCCCGATTCGTTTTTCGTTCGGTTATTCAGAGTCGGGTCGGACCTGAGCCAGGTTTAAAACCGAAAACGACATAAGGGAGATATGCTTATATCTTATTTTTGTCCACAAGAACCTATACACACTATACACCGGCCTCGGCGAAAAATATTAATTATGGCTCTTTTCTTTACTTAACATCATGTTGTTTATTCGCTAGACCTTTAAAATTATTTCAAGTCTTCTTAAGGCCCTATAACTTTAACGGTTGAACGTCCACCGAAAAGAATTTGGAAGACTTTAATAATGAACTTTGGACTAAAAGCAAGTTGTAAATCAGCAAACGACCCGTTCGGCCAATAGATATGTTCGGCTAAATGTTTTTTTTTCTGTCAAACGACCATTTCGCCTAATTACCTTTCAACCAAACAACTTCTTCGGATCATTGAACAGGTTATTTGACCGAAGATAGTTTGGCTGAAAATCATATGGAGGAGTACACCGGTTTTGGCCAACTTATTGCCTAATTTGGCCAACCCTGAAAACATTTTTCCAAAATAATCGATCAGTTGAAAGCAGCGTTGAAGCATGAGGGATATATCTCTTGTTGCACTAAACACCATTGCGAATTGCTTTATTTTTGGAGTTATTCGAAAATTGGCCAAAATAGGAACATGGCCAAAACCGGAAGTTCCCTAGCCGAAAATTTCTATTCTAAACGATGTTTTCTGCCAAATGGCCAGTATCATTGATTTCCCTTTGAGGGTCTTTCTTTGTTGCTTTTGGAGTGGAATGCTCAAGTTAGGTCCTCTGGCATCCATTACAACCGCTTTTATCGGAACAACTTTTCCTGGCTTTTCGTTTGCCGACATTCTCTTTTCGAACTCTCCATGAAACAGTTTCGCCGTCTTCCGGTTTACATTTTGGTGTTTCCTACTGCACTTTTTGCTCCCATTTTTGACCAATGGGTCTGGGAGGTAAGAATGGGTGAGCGCCTTGTCCGTCAGTTTCTAAGTCGGATAACAAAATCATTTGAATGGTTTTCTTGTCCTCAGATACATTAAATTTATTCTATAAGCCTTCTATGTAGTTGAAATGGTAGCGTATTCTCCCCAATTGACTCATTGTCCCCCGACGACGGTACATAATTTTTCGAGCTCGAAGCTCACGCGCTTTTGCGCAAAATACTCTTCCTCTTCTTCATTTTGCTTCAGTAAGTTCCTTCAACAATATTTTAACTTTCCCTCAACTGTACTCCTAAAGGCTTCGTCACGTCTGGCGGAGATGTAAATATCTGAACAGTGACTTAACGAATAAGTGAATCACAAGACCAATCAACTGAAAATAAAAGCATTCTTGTGCAAACGTATAACTTTCGCCCCTATGTACCCTAAAGTAACCTTCGCATTGTCTCATTATACTATCGTTATCGTTTTTTCCCATGGGTCGTGCTAGCGGCGAGGGTGATGTCTACCAACTAAAAGACCTTGGAACACCGACCCGGAACCCGAAGACGTATCACTCCGCATCCATCGTTATTTATTTCGGCCTAGTTACGGTATTATGGAGATAAGGGAAGGATCTACGGTCTTATTCGAATCTCTGCCCATACCTTGCTGCGCTGGTGCGATGTTTTCCTGTTGCTCGTCCGAACCTGTTAATTATTTACCAAGCTTTACCTTTCATGGGAGAAGAAAGAATTTCGTAATATTCAGAAGATTTTGGAGAATTTTCGTTCCGTAGCTAAAATATATCGATCATTTCCACAAAACTTATATAATATACAAAACAATATCTTTCATTTGCAAGAGGAAAATATTGGATATTTAATATTTTTTGTTCGTGGAATGGCTGCATAAAAAAACGACCGGATGGAAGATAAATTATCTTTCCCTACCGATGTTATCAATGTGAACCTTTTTTAGCTTTAGTGATTAGATTTTATCTCACTATAAACTGCTATACCTTCTGATGAAATTAGTTTACGAACCCAAAATTTCTAGAAAAGTGTTCATCTCCAGATCAAAGACCTTAATCTGAATTAGGATTTATTTTGACAAGCCAAAGCACGTCATTCAAATGCACGGCGGTGAGCAAGATGAATTTTAATTAATCTGTGAACTTTGCTTCGCCGAAAAGTTTCTCCAATCACGAAATGTTTGAATTGACAAAACATCGTCAAAAACATCTCAATGTAGAAAAGCGTAGCAGAATAACACCCATTTGCTCTTCATTCCTGTTGACATTTCTTGCGTAGTCGGTAAGATACGTGCTGATGCACAACACGACAACGATGATGATGACGATGCCTTGCTATATTATTGATCCCTGGGAAGGATCGAACGCCCTTTCTCCTTGTAAAACCGACATGACGATATGATTAATCACCGTTAGCTGTTTTTTGGGGTTCTTATTCTGACGTTTTCGATATTGATTGAAAGCATTGGATCCCGAAGCAGGTTCATAAACGCGCCACGAAACTGTGTAATAAACATGAAAGGGTAATATCGTTCTTTCAATATATTTTGAAGCACGTATTCTTGGAAAATGCTGTGGCAATTAATAACATTTGTGTAATTGTTTTTTACTAAAATTATCTATCCACGAAAACGAATCATTTCATTTACTTCCGTTGCTCGAAAATGAACTTTGTGAAGCCATGAAAAGCGAACCAATCTATTCCTATGCCAAGAGGGTGAGCAGCAGCGCCAGGCATTGGCTTTTGTCCCGAACAGAACTCTTAATTCTAATTTCTTCCTCAATCAATTATTAATTCTACTAGATTTGGAAAAAAACTGATCAAGTCAACCGAGTTGTTAACAGGATTAAAACTTTTACGTAGTCGCATTTCAGCTCATGGAAGTGAAGAATGTAACAAGATATCAGTTACTTAGATATTTCGTTATTTGCGAATTATACAACGGAAATACTTTAAGGGATCTGAATAAAATATTGCGAAATACTCGACGCACTTAATAACTTCCTAATAACGTGTTTCCGTCTTTCAAATTCTCTTCAGTCAGAAGCATGGAACCAATGCGAAGCGCATCCGCCCTGTCAATAATGAAGTTTTATTAATTATCCGACCGTTCGAGGGTGGCGTTGGTTGTCTGCAGTGCTGGTTATGGGGCAGACCAGATGCATTGAGTTTTGCTTTCTTGACCGAAAGCCTGTTGTTGTCAGTCAGGCGTAATCGGAAGCAGCTGGTCCTTTCATTATCGTCGTCTCTTCAGACAGACATATTAAGCTTTCGTGGTAA
>NC_085141.1:90031920-90189727 GCF_024139115.2 Armigeres subalbatus | reverse complement strand
TAATGACACCAATATTAGCCAAATGACCCACGTCTTTGTTGAGCCAATCTAATGGAAATTAGTGCAAACTCTTTCGTGTTGAATCATTTCACCAGCATTCCGCATTCAGAGGCAAAGCTTCGGACAAGAGTGAGCCAGCATCAGACCCATCCATCACGGGAGATTAATTTGTCATAATACGATATGAATACTAATGCCACCGCCATCCAGTGTGGTCCTTGTTCCATAAAAGTAGCGGAAGGCACGCTAGTAACAACGGGCTGTGCTGGATCAGAAGCGCTCTGGCAAGGCACATGGTTTGGTTCCCCATTAAAAGGTCACACAATTTTATTTTAAAGTTATTAAATCAAATTTTATGTATAAATAAAAAATGATTCTTTCTCAGAGGGTTCAGAACAGTTTTGAATGCACTCAGGGTCAGATTTTAGGGGAAGGGCCCTGGCCATTTTAAAATGCTCTGGGACCAATGATTTCGAGCTTAAATGAAAAATGTTTTCAAAAAGTCATTTCCTTTTCGATGCTTCATTTTTGTATAAATTAGGAGCTATGAGATGTACATCCTTACAGTTATATTATCATTCAATCCAAATGCATGTGACGAGAATTTATTATTTTCACATTTCGTCTATTAATTTGCTCCAGCGAATTCATTCAGCGGAACCAGTTTGATGGAATATGAAATTTTCACCTAAAAACAACCACCGTGCCCCGGAGCGATGGTTTGCATTATTTAAATTTACACTGACGAGTAGCGATGTGCCGTCCGTGCCGGCCGTAGAGGGACACGGTGGGAGACGTAACCTACAACTTTGCGTCGAGTGCGGGATTTATGCCGGACTGACTGACCGGGTTCCGTCTGACAGATTTCAAGTTCCGCCACCAACAGCGATAGATGGCGCCGTTGGATTAAGTCTCGCGCGTCGCTGCTGCTGCACAATGCAATGAGATGGATGTTGTTGCTCCCAGTTTTACTAACACAATGTGTCAAAAAGTTTCAATATTCTGCTTTGCTGTAGGTTCGGTTGCATGATTGTGGGTAGCTACTGGAGGATTTTTTCACGTGATTAGATCTAGCTATCTGGCTCCTGTCCGCATTTCTTCGAATGTTCATCGGTTTGGGAGATTCGCGAGGCAGCGCATAAAACTGCAGCATTTCAATGGCAACAACATTGTCCTTCTCTTGCAAATGGAACGACAAGTTCAACTTACAAAGATAATTGTTTCAACCTGCAACAGAATAGGACAATGATAGTCTGAAGCGCATGTAGAAACAATGCTGGTTTTTCGATAAGATTTTCATTTTAAAATTTACTAATTGCCAATGTGTACACGCAAATATTGTCAGCCGTTGACATGATTGGAAGTGAGCTTAGCTTTAACTTGATTCACTGTACACTTAGTAGTTGCTAGTCGTGATTGGCCGAGAAAATAAAATTGGCCTTGACAGGAAGAGATACGACAAATATACACAGCGCTCCAATTGAATAGACGTTTTGGGATTGAAACCATTCTCACTGTACATGCTTTAGAGTTTTATTATTTCAAGATCAATAATGGCCGGCAACGTTTAACAGTCAATTTTGGATTAGGGAGGAAATTTGTTAGACACTCACCACAAGAGCCCGAAGAATCCTCTCTCTCTGAGCGCCACGGACAAGGGATAATTAATTAGATGAGAAGGCAATCTATAGTTATTTACTCGCCCGTTACTCGCCCTCAAATTTACACATATGAGATGTAGATCTCCAAATCGTCCTGGAGTTTTAATCAAGGACTGCTGAATCAACCAAGCCTACCATTTGTGTAGCGGCGAAGAATGAACCACGAGCTCGCCCAGCTCTGAGCGAACCCAGTATCCAGAAGGTAGCTAAAGCCGCAAGGTGCGATAGCAGGACATGTTGCAGACTGCCGGACAGCAACCCTGCAAAGATGGTGTTCGCTTCCGATCCGGCAGGAATGAGACGGCGTAGAGCACAGCGGGCGAGGTGAGCAGACCAGGTGCAGTATTATAGCGTCAAATTGTTGATTCGTGTTGTCTGTTTGATTCTTCTTCTTCTTCTTATTGGCATTACATCCCCACACTGGGACAGAGCCGCCTCGCAGCTTAGTGTTCATTAAGCACTTCCACAGTTATTAACTGAGGTTTCTAAGCCAGGTTACCATTTTGTTCGATATCCACGAGGCTATCACGATGAATGCCAGGGAAGTCGAGACAATTTCAATCCGAAAATTGCCTAGACGGCACCGGGAATCGAACCCAGCCACCCTCAGCATGGTCTTGCTTTGTAGACGATTCTTACCGCACGGATAAGGAGGGCCCCTATGTCTGTTTAGATGTAGACTAAATAAATGAAATGAATGAACCAGCGATGAAATTCGGAGACGCATCTGTAGGGATTGAGACGGGTATGTAAATGACATAAACCGAATAAAGGGCATATATATTAGCCATTAGCATTAGCCCTAGTTGGGAAAGTGACAGATGAGAGTGGAATATTTGGTAGGAGAATCTGTGACAAAAGGTCGAAAGGTCAAAAGGTCGAAAGGACAAAAAGTCGAAAGGGCAAAAGTGGAAAGGATAAAAGGCCGAAAGGATAGAAGGTCGAAAAAATAAAAGGTCGAAAGGACAAAATACCGAAAGGATAAAAGGTCGAAAACAAAAGGTCAAAAGGATAAAATGTCAAAAATCAGAAGGTCGAAGGTCAAAAGGTCGAAAGTCGAAAATTGAAAGGACAAAAGGTCGAAATGACAAAACGACGAAGGAAAAGAGGGTCGAAAAAATAACAGAAGGTTGGGAAAAATAGGTTGAACAAAATTTTGAAACGTACATACCGTCATATGGGGCGAAGATGATCATTCGATGTTTCAGTCAAGATCCTTTTTTATGAAACGTGATCAACAATATTATCCGTTCAAATAATTTACCGCCAGGTAGAAAATCCGAGTTTTTCGATTAAAATCATGAAAATGTATTTCGTAGAAGAAAGAGAGAATTAGTCATAAATGAGGCTATTTTCGTTTCAAATATTGACTTCGTAAACATTTTTACGTAGTAAATTCAACATTCATTCAAATACCCTAGTGTATTTTGACGGCTAGGTCATAATGATTTTAGTAGAGCTGTTGTGATCAACTTCACCAAAACCAGATTACTCCAAAAATTTGTGATAATTTAATTTATTTTAATTAATGCGAACGCATTTCAGAAAACTAAAGTTGTTAGTTATTACAACATATGCAGTACATGTTTTAAAAATATTTGTTTCGATTTGAAATATAAACACACATTGTTATTGCATGTTTTGTCCTAAAATGATCATCTTCTCCCAGATGTATAACTACCGTCAAACTACCGTTAAACATGTAAGTTACTTAAAAACAAATTTTGTGAACAAAACGTAATAAATTACTGTCATTACAAGATGGTATGTTACTAAAATTATATTTTGAAATACCTTATCTATCAGAATTATGAATTAAAATGAATGAAGAACTATTTTCATGAATTACAATTAAGTTAATAAAGCTACAATACTTTGATAAAAGTAAGAATGTTTTAACGAAGGAAATTTCTAGAATGAAATGTTTTCAAATGTAAGTATTTCATATGCGTAGAAAAATGCGAACATCGGAAAAAGGTTATGAATAAAAGAAAAAAATCAACAATGAAAATGGTTAAACACAAATAAATATTAATGTGCGAAACTCGAATGACAAGCTTTCACAGCAAGAATTCAACAATAAAATATAATCAGATGAAACACAAATAAATATAAATATGCGAATCTCGAGAGAAGGGCCTATGACTAAAAAGTAAAATTCAACAATGAAATATTATCAGGTAAATCATAAAAGTGCAAAGTGATGGTTGATCAACACTCGACGTTTTGTCTATTTTTCGAACTTCGACCTTTTGCCAACAACCGCCATTTCTATCTTTTGTTCTTTCAATCTTTTGCCTTTCGACCTTTCCACTTTCAACCCTTTGTCTTTCGACCATTTTACTTTCGATCTTTTGTCCTTCGACCTTTTGACTCAGATTTTTTCGACCTTTTGACCTTTGGACCTTTTATCCTTTCGACATTTTGACATTCGAACTTTTCCTTCGACTTTTGACCTTCGACCTTTGGCTCAGGTTTTTTTTTTCGACCTTTTGACCTTTCGACCTTTTGTCCTTTCGACTTTTTGACATTCGATTTTTTGCAGATTTTTTGTTTCGATTTTTCGACCTTTTGACCTTCGATCTTTTGACATTCGACCTTTTGTCCTTCAACCTTTTGGCTCGACCTTTTGGCTCAGTTTCGACCTTTTGGCTCAGTTTCGACCTTTTGGCTCAGTTTTTTTGTTTCGACCTTTTGACCCTTCGACCTTTTGACCCTTCGACCTTTGTCCTTTCGACCTTTGACCTTCGACCTTTGTCCTTTGCTGGAGATTGACGCGCCAAAATGTAGTAGAAAATCGTACTTCAACCACCTACAAAGTGCGATGGCCCTCTATGGGTTGAAGACCAGGAAGACCAACGTACAAATTGAATCTTGGAGCATATGAATGAGGTGAATGAACAACCGTTGGAGAAACTTCATCTATTCAAATCGGAAATATCTGTTCGTTCCTGAATATAAGACAATATTCCGTAGAAAATGGTTTCGAATTCCTTGGCCTTTGAATGGTCCCAAATAAATCTTTGTAGTGGTATTTTTCCGAGGGTTTAAATAAAAATAAGCTCAATAATACATTTACAATAAAAGAGAAACCAAGGACAAGTTATAATTGACAAAGACTAATAAAAAAGCCGGAGAGAAAGGGAATGTGGGGTGAGACAGCCCTGTTGTATACCACTATTTATTGCTTTTATGCCGTCTTGGTGTTGGTGACGACAAGCAGCCAAGCATCGTTCTCCCTCAGTCAGAGTCCTGTGATCCGAGTAAGGGCCGATGTCCACGTAGCTGCGTGCAGTGGCGTTGAAAAAACAGGTGTGCATCGGTGCGGCGACGCTGCGTTACCGCTTTTCCCGATGCACATCGTCCTTTAACGCCGTGTACACGCAGCGTTGAAACGCTACGTGGGCATCGGGCCTAACGATACCTTCGCCGAGTGCAATAATGGGCAATGGGTGATTTCCTGGCGCAGCAGCAAGCTACACACCATTATGTCTCCAGCCACGGTAACAACCCAATTACCGAGTAGCACACTTGTTAAATATAAGTCACTGTGACTCATATGCGACCAAATTCAGTCACAGTGGAGTTGGCAACCAAATCGTTCTAAACTGTGTTACTAGGGTATGTTCTTCGAGTATCTGTCTTTAACTTGCGTCTTAAATCTAGGTATATGAGTTGTTCTAAGATCTCCAAATTTTCCTGGAGTTTGAATCAAATGGTCTGTCGAATCAAACAAGGTTCCCATGATGTCCCCAGCCGCGGTATCAACCCAATTATGTCCTTCGAGTATTTTTCTTTCACTTGCGTCTCAAATCCAGGAATATGAGATGTTGTAAGATCTCCAAATCGTTCTGGAGTTTGAAACAAATGGTCTACCGAATCAACCAAGGCTTCGATGATGTCCCCAGCCGTGGTAACAACTCACTTATGTCCTCCTAGTATTTGTCTTTCTCTTGCGTCCCAAATGGAAGCATATGAGGTGCTGTAAGATCTCCTAATTGTCCTAGAGTTTGAATCAAATGGTCTACTGAATAAACTAAGGCTTCCATGATGTCCCATGCCGTGGTATCAGCTCAATTATGCTTTCGGAGTATTTGTCTACTAGTTGCGTCTCTGATCTGGTAATATGATATATTACAAGATCTCCAAATTGTCCTGGAGTTTGAATCAAATGGTCTGCCGAATCAACCAAGGCCTTCATGATGTCCCGCTGTAACAACCCAAGCAGCACAAGTCAGACAAAAATGGTTGTAGCAATTTGATTGTGACTAAATCCGGTCACATATGAATTGGGCCATGCCTTTTTTATCCATAGAACCAAAGTAAATACGGCTTCAACTATTGTTCCATTGCATCATTCATGAAATATCTTCCATCACTGAAATATGAGCCTTACCGTCAACACACGTAACCAAGAGGCTGTTGTCTCTTAAAAAAACTTGCTCATTCCTGAAAGTCGTGGAGTACAGATCTTAAGGTCTACAGGATTATTATTTTTAACTGGTTCATCCCCTTTTGATCCATAGATCCATTTTAGATACGCATTCAACAATTATTCCATCGAATAATTCTCTGGAGTTTAGACTCCAATATCTACACGCATTGCCAAAGGATTGTTATATTTTTCAAAATGGTTTATGCTCTTTTGATCCATAGAACCTTTGAGAACACAGCTTCATTGGGGACATAGTTCCAGGCGAGGTTGATTTGGTAGGCTATATGATTCTATTCTATTGCAATTTAGAGGATCGCAAACTATAAATACTAAGAGAAAACAATTGGGGTGATACCGTGTCTAAGGACATCATGCAAGTCGCTGTTCATTTGATATTCTAAATACACTTGGTGGACATAATGGCGTTGTTATCAAGGCTGGGGATAAAGGAAGCCATTGTTGATTCGGTATATAAAAGCTGCATGTATCCCAAGTAGGCCCGCCAAAGCGACCGTGTGCGGCTCAAAGCGCACAAGCCCAACCCTGGTGTCAGGTGGGACACAAACAGACCTGACACGACGGCCCTCCGACGAGACAGGAGGTTGCGCAGCCCAATAAGCCGCCTGAAAACCAATAATTACGAACAATATGAGATAATACGACTCGATATAATCGGCAAAAGACCTAGGCGACGAATAAGGATCACGATTGGAAGCTTGGAACATGGACTACAAGTCGCTAGGGTTTCGCAGGTTGCAGCAGGATGATCTGCGATGAATTACATCCCCCAACTTCGACGTCGTCGGGACGTCAAAATCGTCATCGAGTGACATGAACGCACAGGTAGGAAGGAGGAAATGTATAAACCGGTCATCGGACCAGATAGTCTGCACACCGTATCTAATGGGAACGCCAACGATGCATACACTTCGCAGCCTCCCGGAATGGTAGTCGAAGCACCTTCTTTCCTGCAAAAATATCCACAAGGCCACTGGAGATCACCTAACAAAGAAACAGAAACCAAATCGACTACGTTATAATCGACGGTAAATTCTTCTCCGACATCACGAACTTCCGCACTTACCGCAGTGCGTATATTGAATCCGACCACTACCTCGTTGCAGTATGCCTGCGCTCAAAACTGTCGACGGTGTGCAAAACGCGTCGAAGTCGGACGCCGAGGTTTAACATTGGCGGCTACAAGACGGTAGACTGCCCAAGACCACGCACAGCAGCTGGAGGTGGCACTCCCACGGAAGAGCAGCTGGGCGTAGCGTCTCTTGAAGATGGCTGGAGATATTCGATCCGCCATAGGTAGCACCAACCGCTGCACTTGGCACGGTGCCCCAAGATCAGAGAAACGACTGGTATGGCGGCAAAAGTGAGCAGTTAGTGGAAGAGAAGTGCAGCATGGGTGAGATTACTGCGAGGGCGACAACGAGGCACGATATAAACAGGCGTGGACAGAAAAACTCGATTTTCCGGAGGAAAAGCGCACAGGAAGATCGAGACCGTGAAGAGACGGAGCAACTGTACCGCGCTAATAACGCACGAAAGTTCTATGAAGTTGAACCGTTCACGTAAGGGACGCGCCACAGCTTGATATGTGTAAGGACATAAACGGAAACCTTCTTACGAACGAGCGTGAGGTGATCCAAAGGTTGCGGCAGCATTACGAAGAACACCTGAATAGCGATGTGGCAGACGAAGATGGCGGTATGATGATAGACCTGGGAGAACGCAGGACATATTTTTTCCGGCTCCGGATCTCCTGGAAATTCAGTAGGAGATCGGCCGGCTGAAAAACAACAAAGCCCCTAGTTGACCAATTACCAGGAGAGCTTTTAAACACGGTGGTGAGGCACTGGCTAGAGCGCTGGACTGGGTATTCAAGGTTTGGGAGGATGAGGTTCTGCCGCGGGGGGGATGGAAGGTGTCGTTTGTCCCATCTACAGAAAGGGCGATAAGCTGGATTAGCAACTAACGTGCAATCACATTGCCGAACGCCGCCTACAAGTTACTCTCCCAAATGCCGTCTACTAGCACCATGCAAGCGAGTTCGAGGAATACCGGGCGGGTTTATGGGCGAACGCTCACCACGGACCAGGTGTTCGCCATTCGCCAAGCACAGAAATGCCGAATACAACGTCCACACATCATCTATTTATCGACTTCAAAGCCGCATATGGTACAATCGATCGGGACCAGCTATGGCCAGCTAATGTACGAACTCGGATTTCGGATAAACCGACACGGTTGATCAAAGCGACGATGGATCGGGTGATGCGTAGTTCGAGTTTCAGGGCATTCTCCGACGACGACGAAATCGAGGGGTAGAAGAATTTTGTGTTGTCACTGATGACGCCAAATGATACCAGCAGAGAAATTCGAGACGCAGTGGCAAATCGCGTACTTTGGACTCCGCAAGACCTCCGATCGAATAAAGTCGCCGCCGTACCAAACTGACAATCTACAAAACGCTATTAGACCATTGTCCTCTACGACGAGACCGACGATGCTCGTGGAGGACCAACGCACTGAGTTTTCGAAAGGAAAGTGTGCGTACCATCTATGGGGGTTCAGATGGCGGACGTACGTGGAGGAGACAAATGAACCAGAGTTGCATGAGCTGCTGGGAGAACCATCCATCGTTCACACCGCGAAAATCGGACGACTGGTGGGCCGGCAGTAGTCAGAATGTCGGACAGAACGGTGAAATGTTTCTGACAACGATCCGACGGGCGAAGAGGGCAGAGGTGGCAGCAAGGATGATCGATCAGGTGGAAGATGACTTGCGGACCCTCCGTGACGCTGGTCGACGTGTAGCCATGAACCGAGCCGAATGGAGAAAACTCTTATACCGCACAGGCCACTTCGCCTTGTCTGAATAAATAATAATAATATGCCTGAATTTGGAGAGATCTTACAATACCTCATGTAAGGCGCAAGTGAATGTATTTAAAAGTATCCATACTGAAATACTAGAAATTTTGGCAAACATTATTTTTTACGTCACGTTCGATCTACGTCCCCCCAATAAGTGACGTAAAAGAGGGTTGAGTGTATTGATCGTGAGTAAAATCCTGTCTCCCTCTTAAAAGGCACAGAAGCCTCTTCCACGGCACGGCGATCAATCCCGAAAATATCGATATCGTCCGCAAATCCCAGGAGCATATGTGATCTTGTGATAATGATACCGCTTCTTTCAGCTCTTCTAATCGCTCCTCGAGCGCTACATTGAACAGTAGATTCGAGAGTGCATCACCCTGTTTTAATCCATCTAAGGAGGTAAGTACTAGGGATCCTATAATGAGAGATATGCGAAAGCGGCCATTTGTAACCAATCGAGCATTGAGAACTGTCAAAACGTGAGCCAAATGAACGTTGTTATTGTTGCAGATTGAGACGAGGTTGAGAGGTATTGAGATAGATGTAATACGTAACTTCTAGTAGCGACGGTCTGTGATGCCAGTTCAGTTAATATTTCCGTCGATCAGTTGAAAAAGTAAAATTTCAACTAAGAAACGTATAAGTGTGTATAGGACCGCACACAATGTGTCCGGTGCACATAATATGTATAACATAAGGTCGGTTTAAGTATGTGGTATAGCATAACATAGCATAGCATAGAACCATTGCACTAATCGTAGATGGAGTTGGAAAGATGAGCATTAGGGTGGTTCAAAAAATCGATTTTGCTCCACAGTGCTCATCTGATGCTTTACCATGTTCTGAGTGTCCCCTGAAAATTTGAGCTCATTTGGATTAAAACTGATTTAGCACAAGCCGTTTCAAGTTTGCATGCAAATTAGTATGGGGAAATTTATTTTTTCATTTTACTGTTTATGACGTTTCCCCATTAAGCGCATGTTAAAAGAAAACCTACATAGCTAAAAGGGATACTCAACAGCTTTCACTTAACGAAAACCGCATGTTGATTAATCGCCCCAATAATTAGTAATCGATTTTAAGACAGGTTGCGAATCTTTAGTCATGATCGCTAAGCTTCTTTGAGGGCATCACTGAAATGTGCAGTGCAACATAGTAGCCTGAATTTGTGTGTGCTATCTTTCGCGCCACGAGCAGCAATGTTGCCTGTTGATGAGTTATGCAATTAGCTCCAGAAAACCACGGTATAAATTTAATTCGATTACTAATTATTGGGACGATTAATTGAGATGCGGTTTTCACTGAGTGAAAGCTGTTGAGTATTCTTTTTAGCTATGTATGTTTTCTTTTAACATTCGCTTGATGGGGAAGCGTCATTAACAATAAAATGAAAAAATAAATCTCGCTTAATTTTCATGATTAAACATTTTGTAACATTTTTTTCATGATTTAATTGGAGTACTGCAATCAAAAGCTTTCATGTTTTTCTGTTGATTGCGCTATTCAAATTAATTCATGAAAAAATGTTACTTAGGACCTTTTGAAAAGTTAAGCGAGAAATTTCCCCATACTAATTTGCATGCAAACTTGAAACGGCTTGTGCTAAATCAATTTTAATCCAAATGAGCTCAAATTTTCAGAGGACACTCAGAACATGGTAAAGAATCAGATGAGCACTGTGGAGCAAAATCAATTTTTTGAACCACCCTAATGAGCATATCCATCCACGGTCATTGTAAATCTGCCACAGTCTACAATTAAGCGGAACCGATTTTCTCCACACACCTGGCCACGTCCTTACAGCGAGCAAGGTGTATCGATCAAGTGGAAGACGGATTTGCAAACCCTCCGTAGGCTGCGTGTTTGGCGACTTGGACCAAGCTATATGGAGAAGACTTTTAAGTACGATTGTATGATATTTGCAGAAAACCATTTGCCAGAATCAATTTGCCAGAATGATTTTTACCAGAAAGCCATTCCATAGAATAGACCATTTGCCAGAATGTAATTTGCCAGAATGTACCATTCCCCAGAAATAGTAAAACTGGAAATTCCCGTTATTTTTTGTGGCTAAAGAATAGAAAAAATAATTATATAATGAAGGTATTATTTCATAACGGGGATTTGGCATTATTTACAAATGAAGGGATTTTCGCTATAATTAATTTTTATAAAATGGATTATTTAACTTATTAGATAATTTTCATAAAGATGATAAAGATGGATACTATTTACCAAAAAAATACATTCATATTTGTCTAATACCTACCAAACAAACTGTTTACGAATGGATATCATATTGCTTGGGCCTCATTCCAGGCGCAGACTTCATTTCGGAAATTGAATCATATCTACAAAGAATCACCCACTTTGAGCGTGCTTACAGTGGTACTCTAGAGTTTAACTTTGTGAAATCAGTATGACAAAAGGCATCTAAGGTCCGATTTCTCAAAATTGGGATAGTGCATTCTGGCAAACGGCTTTCTGGGGAATGGTCCATTCCGGAAAATTGATTCTGGCTAAAAACCTTCTGGTAAATGACTTTGTGGCGAATTTCATACAACTTTATGTACTTTATGTATCTGAGTAAATAATAAAATCGAAAGAAGGCAAAAAAGTGCTTAAAAATAAATCATGACTGTAAAAAAAATTACTTACTTATAAAATCTTTATACATAAAAATTAATTTCTGTCTGTCTGACCCTTATAGACTCGGAAACTACTGAATCGAGAAAGGTTCTTAAGATGGTTCGAGACCACTCCCCCTTTGGAAAGGGGCTTAAATGAAGCATAACTTTCTTCATAACTCGAGAACTCCCGCTTAAGGACCTAAGTAAAAAAATTTCATGAATTAATTTGAATATTGCAATAAACAGACCAACATGAGAGCTTTTGATTGCAATACTTTTGCAATAAATTATTTCATGAAAAACATGTTAATCAGATCCTTTTGAATAAATCAATTTTAGGCGAAACGAAGTTCGTTGGTTAATCGTCGCTGCACAACTGTTTTTTGCCAAACGTCAAATTTTTAGATCATGTGAAGTTTATTCGACCTCTAGTAGAAGACGGTGATCCTATCTTTTTTATGTTTTTTTTTCTTCGCTTTATGTGCTGCGCTGCGTTCAGCATGTTTAGGCTCTCGTACAAATCGATGGAATGGCATCGTATCAGTTGAAATCTAAGTGTTCGGAAATTAACGTGGTCAGGCACTGCGTGTCTGGCATCACCCATAAGACACCGCTTAAGCCAAAAGTATGGTCGGATAAGTTTGTGTTATTGTAGAACAATGAGACTTCAAGAGTGACGCATATTTTAGCGCAGCGTGTTGGATTACCGCTAGTGTATTAGCTCATTCGTGGGATCTTCGATTATTGGAAAGATACAGAAGGATCTTCTTACTATTTTTGTACACTTATACCCTAGTGTAAGGGTATATGTTCACTCGCAGTGACAAACTTCTGATAGAAGCCCGAACAGCCGACTTCCATACACCCCCGGAAATAATTATAACACCATCGGTGCTTTTCATACGAAATGGCAATGTTTGAGGGTTTATATCTCGATTCGAATCGATAGAAATTGAGATATATGCAGCATTAGCATTGTTATTATTATTATTATCAAATTTTTGAACAAAATACTATAAACTAAACACACCAGACACTAGAACTAACATTGAAGTCAAAGTTACCATGACATAAATTGAGAAGCCTGCACATGGCTCTATTGGGCTCGTGTGGCTCGTAATCAGTTCGATGTTGCTGTAGTCTAAGGAAGCTTCGTTGTCTGCGAGGCCGAGGGATGACGTTCAAATTAATTTGCGCCAGAATCCAGGGAGAATTAATCTCACCCAGAAGAGTTTTAGCAACAAAGATATTCCTCATGTTGTTTCTTCGCCATTTCGTCCATTCCTAATAATCGGCATCGGCTTTTGTAGGATGGTAAGTCGTTGGGGTTACACCACGGCAATGATCGCAGAGCGTATCTTATAAATTTGAATTGAACTCTTTCAATTCTGTCGATCCAAACTTGATGGCAAGGACTGCAAACCACGGCAGCTGTTTCTAAAACCGATCGAACCAGACTAAAGTATGGCCAGAACTTGAGGGACGACACCGAAACAAAACTTGTTGCCGTTACAATCAACATCAAGCCACATATGTTCAACATCAGAGTCAGTTCAGTCGCAGACGTTGTCAGGTACAGACGGAATAGTTGTGCTGTTGTGCTTTGTGCAGCCTTTGTAGTTTCGGTGCCATTAGTCGCTATCACGCGCGTTTGCCATCCATTGTTCTCATTGTTTTTCGTTCGCCATTGCCTTTCAGTCGTAGAAATCGCACAAAAAAAAACAAAATGAGTGACAGTGTGTTTGTGAATACCGTTCAGTTTCGGTTCTCAGTAGGAAATCCGCGTACTAGAGGAAAGTCCGAAGTCAGAAAACAGGACACACTCGGTTGTTCGTGACAACAAACGGATAAAAAACCCCGTCGTAGGATAGACGGCGTAATACTGGAAGAGGTTGCAATCGCGATTAAGAAAGCTATATCTCATCCACCTGCGGATCAGCGACGGGCTCACCTGTCAGCTTCCGGGTCTGGTTCAAGTGCCAGTTCGACAACACGGCCAAAACAGAAGTGCGTCCGGAGATCATATTATTATTAATATATTTAATGTAATATTTACATTATTTTTTGCTCTCGGCTACGTAGAGTTTTTCTTAAAACAACTGAGCCTATTAAATAAACAAATTGAAAAAAATCATCAGAGTCGACGATATTGATACATTGAGACGATCTAAGCTTTTCCTTTACCGCAGTAGATTTGTCTGGGCAACGAGCAAGTAAGTCATCAAAGCAAACAGAGTTCGCTATTTGATAATACTAGAATGACCACACAGGTTGGTCTCTAACGCCTGACCCATACACAAAACCGGGACGACTGATGAGCACTGGCTGGATGGTTTGGATTCGGAGAAGGGTTGAATATGGAATGGCTATTAATTGCATATTATTCGGCAACTCGGCCGTACGAAAATCATTTTTTGTTAAATATCTTGGCTGTGCATATGCACAGCACATGTTTCGAAATGGACAAATTGATATGAAATTTGCGACAAAGAATCCACGTGTCTTGGAGGGACTCGAACCCTCAACCTCCTACTCTCTAGATAGGCGTGATAACCCACCATAGGCGTGAGACCACTTGAAGGTCAAGTTTGCGGAAAAGCCATCAGAATCCGAGTACCAACCTCCCCCGCGGTTAGCTCTCTATTTTGCAAATTGAATATCTTTCGGATGCTTGATTTGCCCAATCTCCACATGTGCTTTACTGTTGTATATCCATAGTCAAGCGAGTGCACATTGTTTATTAAACGAGAGGATCGTACTCCATGCCCCCCAGTAACAGACTGGGCGGGATGGTATAGAATGCGAATTCAATCGCACTCTGCTGTGCCAAAGGCTTGCTTGGCTAAAGCATTTGATGAGTTTGATTTTCTTTACGTAAGCGGTCGCGTGTACTCAGACAACTAATGACGGTGAAAGACCGACACTTGATTACAATTAATTGCATATTATTCGGCAACCTTAACGTGACCAACCAAACGTGACCTTTAAGTGGTCTTGTTGTGTAGGGGTTATCACGCCTATCTAGAGAGTAGGAGGTTGAGGGTTCGAGTCCCTCCAAGACACGTGGAATCTTTTTCGCAAATTTCATATCAATTTGTCCATTTCGAAACATATGCTGTGCATATGCACAGCCAAGATATTTAACAAAAAAATGGAATGGTTGTTTAATCCAAATTCACAAGGCGTACTGCTCGAACGGGGGGGATTCCTTCTGGCCAATACCACGGGTCGCTTACTTTATTCGTTGCAGATTAAGCACAGTCACTTTGAAGGAAACGAAAGACAAATCGTTGATATGAATTCCACGAGGATCGAGCTTTGTCACTTTAACGACGAATATACTGGAGTTGGAGATATCGTTTATTTACGTTCTTCTTCACATCATCTTCACTTTGGTCAGGCTCGAATGGAGAAACGTAAAAGGACTCCACCACGTTGGAGGCAGCGTCATTTTTCGACATTTTCAATATTGCGCGATTCGCATAATTAAATAGTGATAGAAGATGCAGATCTTACAGGAGCAGCGGAATGTCTAGAAGATGTTCCACCAGCATGCACTTATGTCAGTACCGGCTGATGGAGCCAGTGTTCGAATGGGAGCTGGGTCCAGTGTTGGTAGTGGGAGCCGGGGTTGAGACGTTGATCTGTTATTTCTTCAATGGTACAACATTTTTTGATCTCATCTAGGACTTCGAAAAAGAAAGTTTCTTCACAGGATCTGAATCTGCTAGTCGGGTCGTCGACGACGATACATCGAGTGAACGTAATTTATATTATAGCATGGTAGCTTAGAGTGATTCAAATTTTGACTTTTTTGCCCCCCGATGTTTAAACGATTGCATTTGCCATTTTAATAATCCTCTTAAATTTTTAGCAATTTTGGATGTAATTTGACTGTGCACACGTCATATAAAGATTGTATGGAAATTACTGTGAAAACTGACCCTTATGTGAAAGACCACTCTGTGGGGTGGCCCATGAACTATTTAAATATAATCAACACACTGACTACACAGAATACTTCTCAAGCTGAAAGGCAGTTGTTGTTGCGAAGCGATTTCTCATTTGGAAGCAAAGTTATGAAGAAAACAAAAATGCTCATTATTGATATTGATGTTATTCTTTTACGTGTTAAATTGAATTTCTTACGATTCAGTATTTCCTTAAGAACTTTTCTTGCGAGCATCAAATCGTTTCGCAACAAAGACGGCCTGTTTCCTTGTAAAATTTTCTATGTTGCTAATGTACTCATATGTTTTTAGAGCTAAAAATGAAGCGTTGAGGAATGGTTTTCCATGAAAGCAACTGTTTTCATAGTAATTTTCATACAAACTTCAAACTGCGTGTGCTCACTCAAATTACATCCAAATTAGCTAAAAATTTAGGAGGATTATTAAAATGGCAAATGCAATCGTTTAAGCATCGGGGGGCAAAAAAGTCAAAATTTGAATCACTCTAATGGTAGCTGCTCAATGCTCGTAGTCCCGATTATATGGGAAAAAATGGAAAACTGCCTAAACCATTTTCCTTGTCAACTGCGAACGCATTAATCAATCTTGATGAAATTAAATAGCATGTAATTAGAAAAGTGGCTCTGCGGAATGCAACTCGTTGTGATAAAATCAGTTAAGTCTAAGTACATGAAAATCGTGTGAGTTTCAGAGTTCGTTTTCAGAGTGAAATGATAGCCTTTCGGTACAACTTTGTTGTACGAGAAAGGCAAAAAAAGGAGATAACTAATGTAAAACCAGGGTATAAGCAGTAAACAAATATAAAATTTCTCTAAATAATGCAAAATTTCCATAAACAGCTAAGAATTTTCCACAAAACAAAAATAAATTAGTACCTTTAGAAGCAAAAACTGCAAAACAGCGAAATTTCAACAAAAAAATTAAAAACTTTCCACAGAAAAAATCAATAGAGAACAATGAAAAAACATGAAAATTTCCATAAAAAATATAAATAAACAATAAAACTGAGCATTTTTTTTCCATAGATGACCCCTTTTTTAAAAGCGTTTATTGTTCATAGAAAGTTTAATCAATTTTATTGCTTTTTTGTATTATTTTTTTACTGCTCTTGTTGAGGCCATCGACAAGCCACCGGGGTGATTTAAGCACACCACACATGCTTCATGCCGAGGTCCCAACAAGTCATCATATCACACTTATATTGCATTATATACTTACCCCTTTTGTCATACCTTGCTCCATACATGGAGCATTACATAGCATACCTAGAACGATACAAAACATTATTATAATCACATAGAAAACACAAAAATGATGTATAATAACTTACCAATCTATATTTGTCTCTAACAACAACAATTTGTTTATGTACAAAGTATTGCTATTGACACTTTCAGATCATTCAGCCAAGCACACACCGAGCACAATATATTTAGTACTATAATAGAGCTTGCATACAATAGGACAGAGAATAATAGTTGTATACAATTCTGCAACATTCCATAGGGTACAGCTACTACAAATAAGACACCGTACTATGTAGAAAGTTAGTTCGTAATAAATCATCAAGTGGATCGGATCGTTTTCCTTATACCCCGGCCAGTTGGCCGGGTTCGGATTCCTTAATCCTGTAGCCTGTGTACCAGGCACTACTAAAGCGTTAACATTGGTCCTTCGAGCTGCGGATAGACGCCAAGGTCTGGCGGCCGTTTCAAGAGTACAATAGAAGCCTAGCTGAATTCTGCATCAACGCCTTCACGATTCCTTTGCGAATGCCATCGTCATCCGTGAGTACAGTGGAATCGTTACCATCAAGTGAAACTGTGCAACATCCCGAGCAGCACAAGTCAGGCACAATCGGTTGCAGCAACTTGTTTGTGACTAAATCTGGTCACATACGAGTTGCAGTAACCTAAGTGGAACATGTGTGCTGCTAGGGATCAATGGACACCAACAAAAGTGGATCCTGAAGTATGTGTGTCAATCTCTCGTACGTCATGTCATCACCCTCCGTCTCTTCTGTGACTATCCTCCGATCGTAGGATATTTCCCGCAACGCACTCCATGTGGTTGTGCTGGGAAATCCATTTGCGTGTAGCCAGCTTCAGACTGTACCACAGGATTAGCCACAGACAGAAAGTAGAAGTCAATCTCCCGTGATGGATTCTGTTCCTCGGCACCTTTAGACTAGCAAAACCGGACCGGAGGAATCCATATTTCCGTGGTACTCATCCCAAAGCCGTGTTGAGTATACCACAAGATGCATCTTTTGTTTCGGATTCTTTTCCTCGGCACCTCCAGCGTGACCGGACCGGAGGGATCCATATTTCCGTGGTACTCATCCCAAAGCCGTGTTGAGTATACCACAAGATGCATCTTTCGTTTTGGATTCTGTTCCTCGGTATCTAAAGCGTGGCCGGACCGGAGCAATCCATATTTGCGTGTAGTTCATCCGAGAATACACCATAAGATTGATTCCATTTCAAGCCAACAGACGATTACAAATGGCGAAGCACACAAGCAGGATAATAATCATCGTAAAACCATCATGGCATCGAGATGAATCAATTTGGAGTGTCAAGCAACCATCAACACCTGAAAAATCCATTCATCCAATCAAGTTATTGTTCCAACCCGATCACTCAAGGTGGGCGGCATGAGATTCGTTACCAACTCGCATCCAATTGCACATCGACAAACATTCATTCATCCAAAGTCACCAATTGAACCCAATCGCTCAAGGTGGGCGGTGTGGGACTCGTCAGTTACCTGTATTCCAACGATTATAATCATCAACTCGATCATTCAAGATGGGCGGCGTAAAGCTCTTCAGCATTATACATCCAACCAAATAGCATCATCGAAAGAAGTTTACCCAGTCAAGTCATCAATCGCTCAAGGTGAGCGGCAAGGTAATCAGCAATAAACATCCAAACGAACATCATCATCATCAAGCAAAGAGTCGTCTAGTCGAGTCATCATCCACATCGGTCGCTCAAGGAGGGCGGCATGAAATTCATCAGCAACCAAACATCATCGTCAACGAACAACGATTCATCGATTCGAGTCCAACCCAGTTCAAGCTTTATATCATCATTACAAACATCGGAGAAAATCGTATCTCATCATCTCATCGTATTCCACCCAACCTCAACAACTCAACCTGGTCGCTTAAGATCGTTCAAAGGATTCTATGACGTCATCGCATCAGCCAGCATAGTGTCATCATTTAAACATCGGCCGAAATCGTATCGCAACATATCATCTGCCATGCAAGTCGATCCGAACCCGATCGCTCAGGGTGAGCGGTGCTAAGCTCGCCAACAACCCCATCCAAGTTAGTAGCATCGATAAAGAAACACCAGTCAAGCATTCAAGACATCGATTCAACCCAATTGCTCAACGTAGTATCGTGAATCTCATCAGCAATCCGTGTCACAAGGAAAACCATCATAAAACCAACATAGCAGCAGTCTGACGTCATCATCAAGAGCAAGATAGCATCAACCCGTGCCACATCGAAGTTCATCAGAAATTGCAAACATCGTAAGCAACATAATGGTTTATTTTCTAAATCAGAAATTGCATACAATTTGGTGGGCGGAATGTTGAAGCCATCGACAAGCCACTGGGGTGTTTCAAGCACACCACACATGCTTCATGCCGAGGCCCCAAGAAGTCATCATATCATCATATCACATATCTTATATTGCATTATATACTTACCCCTTTTGTCATACCTTGCTCCATACATGGAGCATTACATAGCATACCTAGAACGATACAAAACATTATTATAATCACATAGAAAACACAAAAATGATGTATAATAACTTACCAATCTATATTTGTCTCTAACAACAATAATTTGTTTATGTACAAAGTATTGCTATTGACACTTTCAGATCATTCAGCCAAGCACACACCGAGCACAATATATTAAGTACTATAATAGAGCTTGCATACAATAGGACAGAGAATAATAGTTGAATACAATTCTGCAACATTCCATAGGGTACAGCTACTACAAATAAGACACCGTACTATGTAGAAAGTTAGTTCGTAATAAATCATCAAGTGGATCGGATCGTTTTCCTTATACCCCGGCCAGTTGGCCGGGTTCGGATTCCTTAATCCTGTAGCCTGTGTACCAGGCACTACTAAAGCGTTAACAGCTCTTATTGGTAATTTTTTGTTTTTGTTTTGAAATTTTGTGTTTTTCTTCAATAGAATATTTTGATTTCGTCATGAAAAATTCTTTTTTTATAATTGCAAGTTTTGCTTTTACAAGTACCAATTTATTTTGGAGTTGTGGAAATAATTATTTATGGAAATTTTGCATTATTTGTGGAAACTTTATTTTGCTGCCAATCCATACTTTAGCTATAACATACCGTGTAGGCGCATACATTAGTTACATTACGCTAGATTCGTGCCATTTTCGTACATTTTAGCATTTTAGCATTCACTTTGCAACCGAAACTTTTTGGGACAATATTAGGAGCACTTGTTGCCAAATTTTGGCATTCGATTTTCAGCAGCACATTATAATTGCTTACCTTACGGCTTCTACAAACGATTTATAGCAAACAATGCACCAACCTTTAATGGGCTGAAGAAGCATCCACCACCAATGCTGTTATTAAAAAAAATATGCCGAACATAAAGTCCATTTCACTCGAGACTTTTAATGGCTTAAATAGGAAGTCTTCCTCGTATCCTTCTATGGCTCTACATTACGTCTACGTGTTAGCCTCATGATATACGAATGCAAAAATGGTAACCTGGCTTAGAAACCTCGCAGTTAATAACTGTGGAAGTGCTTAATGAACACTAAGCTGCGAGGCGGCTCTGTCCCAGTGTGGGGATGTAATGCCAATAAAAAGAAGAAGAAGAAGAACTTAAAAATATGCCTCGTTCGACTGAAAATAACATTCTAGATTTAAATCACCGTTGATGTAATTATAAATGGCCTGTGGCCTAATTTCTTCTGAAAATGGTTTCAAAGATGGATTCGATCATTTACACGTTTGTTAATTCCTAACCCATTTCATAGGCTGAATTGCATTACGTGTTGTGGAGTTTATGTGGATGCTTTTTCTACAAATCTGCCGAACTATTTGGATTCCAGTAGCTACGGAGCTAAAACGCTAGTTGCAGTAAGTTCTCAATTATATTCCTTCGCACAGCTGTGTAAAACAAGTCAAAATCAGTACCCCCTAAACTAAACACTTTCAAAGATATTTATTATAGAGTACTTCCCCCGAAGCAGTTTATTATCACAACAGCGCGAAGGTGGTTGAAGAATTCCTGTACTTGGGCTCACTGGTGACCGCCGATAACGATACCAGCAGAGAAATTCGGAGACGCATAGTGGCTGGAGATCGTACGTACTATGGACTCCGCAAGACCCTCCGATCGAATATAGTTCGCCGCCGTACCAAACTGACTATCTACAAAACGTTTATAAGGCCGGTAGTTCTCTACTGACACGAGACCTGGACGATGCTCGTAGAGGAGCAACGCGCACTGGGAGTTTTCGAAAGGAAAGTGTTGCGTACCATCTATGGTGGGGTGCAGATGGCGGACGGTACGTGGAGGAGGCGAATCTACCACGAGTTGCATCAGCTGTTGGGAGAACCATCCATCGTTCACACCGCGAAAATCGGACGACTGCGGTGGGCCGGGCACGTAGTCAGAATGTCGGACAGTAAACCGGTGAAAATGGTTCTCGACAACGATCCGACGGGCACAAAAAGGCGAGGTGCGCAGCGGACAAGGTGGATCGATCAGGTGGAAGATGACTTGCAGACCCTCCGTAGACTGCGTGGTTGGCGACGTGTAGCCATGGACCGAGCCGAATGGAGAAGACTCTTATATACCGCACAGGCCACTTCGGCCATGGTCTGAGTAAATAATAATAAATAATGCAATTGACACATCAGGAAACTGGAAAAGTCAACAGTGATCTTCCGAAATATTGTGTTCTGCATTGCGCGGCCGGTAATAAGAGTAGCCATCGAACAAGTAAGTGCAGTGCGTGTTTTAGTCGTCGGGAAAGAAATAAAATATCTATCTGGTGTTCGGTGGCTCATGTGCATGTATTGCGCTTTGCTTCGGTCGAAACAAGCGCGATCTTCAGTAGTTTGAATAGTTTGCAGTAGCCATAAAACAAATAAGTGCAGTGCGTGTTTTAGTCGTCGGGAAAGAAATAAAATATCTATCTTGTATTCGATCTTGTAGCGCGATCTTCAATAGTTTGCTGTAGCCATCGAACAAGTGAGTACCGAGTGCTGCGCTTTTGTACAGTTGTTCAAAATTCGAATCTCCTCAATTTTCATATGCCACCGGGCGTGCTTTTTTTTTAATTTTAACTCGTATTAATGTTATTTCCCATCTCATAGATCGCATCGCTTACCAAAGTGAATCCAGATAAATTATCCTTTGTAACTAAAACGATATCCTATCCCAAGACAATCGTGGAGATGCAGAGGTATACTCGGCCGCTAGTAGCAACTATTTGAATTCCAGTAGCTACGAAGCTAAAACGCTAGTTGCAGTAACTTCTAAATTGATATTCCTTCGCACAGCTGTGTAAAACAAACCTAAATCAGTACCCCTCAACTGAGCTCTTTCAAAGATATTTATTGTAAAGTACTCCCACCGAAGCAGTTTATTATCATAACAGCTTGCGAAAAAACGTCTCTCTGAATTCAATCCCTGTGCACTTTATCTTTATAAATTCTCTTTATGATGAGTTCATCGCAACGCAACGTCTTGAGCCGGCTGCGTTTGAAATTAGTCTCAGGAAAGATTTTCCACGCTTGCTAAACGGCATCACAAACGTCAAAGAACATGTAAAATTTCATCTAGTATAACACAAAATTCAAACAAGGGCATATTATTACAGCATCGTGCTGAGATTGACGTACAAATAAATCGTAGGTCGTGAAAAGTCAAATGTTGTAAATCTAATTTTCAGTTACATCAAAAACCACATAAATTTGAGTCAGTTTGTTGTTCAAATCATTAAATATTAAGGTATTATGATAATTGAGTCATATGTAAAATAAAATATTTTCAAGAGTGTATGTGAGCCGCGTGGGGCAAAATTTCGGTTAGAGCTTCAATATATGAAGATTTACAGCGATAAATGTTTTCAACCATACCATATTAGGCAAAGGTTTAAGTCATATTACCTACGATGTGTAGTAGGTTTAATGCTATGCTAAGCTATGCTAAACGGATATTGCTGGTTGTGCGTTGTTGTGCTGTCCGAATGTGGAGACGCTTGGTCGCTGAAACTGGTAGGGATGCGTTCGAAATATTTTTTTATTTGCTTGTAATGGCGGTTTGAAATACAATTTCTTCAAACTCTAGCACAGGACTGAAATGGGTGTCGAACGTTGGTCGGAGTGGATTGACCGTTGTAAGCGGATTAGGGACTTCCACGAGGCAAACAGGTTTGCTTCGCAGTACCCAAAGTGATGTCGACGGTGGTTTATTGGTGCCATGGATTGAAGAAAGGAGCTAAATGCAAAAACTTTCGGAAAACTGACACACCGTAGTAGTCAAAAAAGGGTTATGGATTAATCAGTCTATAGGCTGTAATCGTTTTGAATATATCAGAGAATGAATGCACAATATCGTATGTACCGGGACGGTGCTTGTCCGTATAATAATTTTGGAAAAAACACCTTCATAACCCATCATCCAATGAGCATGAGCATGAATGACCGCCCACGGTTGCTCACAGATGAAGCTTGGGACTGACATCATCTTCAATGTGTAAGATCTGGTGACCTAAAGCAATACCAGCGCCAACCGTGTCCGAATGCAGACCAATTAGGGAATGGGTAGGGTAATGTTGACATGATTCTAGCTTTGAAGGAAGCTGACGAGTTGTCTGCACTTCCACGAGAAATCACTGAGATGTTGGTCATCTGGGGTAGGGAGTGCGGCAGGGTTCGTTTTGGTAAACAGTATGCCGTGTATAGCGTGTAGTTTGATCTGCGTGTAACAGAACAAAAATTCGGTGAACGGCCGATCGTTCTACTTACTGAAGCAAACATATCTGTACGCGATCGCCGATCGTTCTACGTCCAGCAGAACTGGACACTTCGATAACCGCGCGATCGTTCTGCGTCCAACACAAAACACGAAAAAAAACTTGAACTGATTGAATCTCAAATGACAGAAATAGAAACTTTTAAATGAATAGAGGCACTAATGGAAAACGAAAGCTTAGCTCTTCGATTAGTTTGACTGACTGTACGCAATGTAGTAACTAGTCGTGATTGGCCTAGGAATAACAAATATGCATAGCTCACCAATTGTCTTCTTGGGACTAGAAAGCTATTCTCACTGTACATGCTTTGGAGTTTCTTCAATTCAATACTAATAACAATGCCGGGCACGTCTTCACAGTCAATTCGGATAGGCAAATTAGTTAGACACTTATATCTACAAGAGGAGAAGGAATCCTCTGTATCTCCATGATTGCACTGGAAAGGAATAGTATTTTAGTTGGGAAGGAAATCTATTGGAATTCGCCTTGATAAGCGACTAATTATTTCTTTTTGAATAACGCCATATTCATGTTGATATATAGATGAAAACGCAATGTGTGTATAACGTGTTTCGCCAAAACACGCACTGTACTGACGATGGCTACTGCAAACTATCAGACACGGCATAGAAAACGAAGGGGGGAAACAATGGCTGACTAGATTCACTATTCGGCATTCAAATGAATGAAACGAAATTTATCAGCACTGCTTTGAACACTAAAATCGTTAAATCTAAAAAATGTTTGGAATAATGTTTTCAATTTTTACTGTTTTTACCTAAATGTTAAGATTGATGATACATCGGTTTTGGGTCGAATGCGATTGGATAGAAGTTCTTCCGGTTTGCGCCAGATATTCGAGCTCAGATATAGTCATATTACTACTTGTCAGGTGCTACAACTTATAAGAAAAGGAATGAATTGAGTTCGGCTTTAGTAAAAAAAACTTTAATCTTCTCTAAGGTTTTTCACGGTCCTTCGGAAGATCCTCTCCGGTTTACTCACCGAATTTTACATGCATGTCATTATTTCAATCGCCCGCACGCTGTATAAAACCATCATAATTCCACGCAAAGCATAATCGTTCAAATCTAGCATCACTGACAGCTGTTGTTTGCCGCCATCGTTTCCGACAGCTGGCCGCCATCAGTCATAGAACCTCTAGATCTAATGACGACGGAAGAAAGTGGAAATGCTTTTTCTTCCGGAAACACGGTGGAGGCGGTGGTTTCGTCCCGTTTGGGTTGAGAAAATGTACGACGTTGTCGTCGCTGGCGAGGTAAGGCGTAATTGGACCTGTCAGCGGAAAATGCTGCGATAATTCATTTAGCACCCGGTGTAAGTTTGGATGCTATTACAATTATTTCTCTTCAGGAGGAGCTTCTGGTTGATGGGTTGAATTCATGGAGAATAAATTTTAGGCAATCCTGAGATGGCTTGAATATTGACAATGTATTTATCGTTTAACTGTCATTCAGTCACTTGTCACACGACGAGTTAGTTATCGCATTTTACCAAACCCAACTTAATCAAGTGGTGACATTAAATGATATAGTACTAACTCGCTTTATGACAAATAAAGACTTTCCACTGAAAAAATTGAAATAATATTCTCATCAATATGTCCTTCAGTATTTTTGCATTCATCCATATAATTAATACTGATGACAATTTTCTTTCCTCTTCATCTACTTCAAACAAAATACTGATGTGAATCTCAGAAAACCATTACTAGCTGTCGTGAATGAATTCCGTTTTTATCGGAATTTCTAAAATAGAATCGATACACTATCAGATTTCATAGGCGATGGAAACTTGTGATGAATCCTAGATATCAGGGTAATGGAAAATTTTTCTAAGTAAAAAAATGTACGTCTTTGAGTAAACTTCAATAAAAATGTAGATAAAAGATAGCGTTGGTTGATCAGGATCATCGATGCATCGGAGAAGTCATTGATTAGAAATTATATGTTTGCGCTAGAAAAACAAATATCTAATATCCTCTAAGATAAAATTACGATGCATGCCTTCACACATATGTATCATCAGTAAATTAGTCTCACAGATTACTACCGCTTTATGCAAAACTGTCCCATTTAATAACCAGTAAAAGTATAACACCGAACAAGGCTGTAAAGGTATTTTTTGTTCTCGCTAAGAGTCGATCTATTAATCAAGAAATGCATAAGGGGCTTCCAGTAGCCTTGCGAGCAAAGACGTAGGACGTAGGCGAGCTCGATTCTTGGTCCGGTCTAGGATGCTTTCGGGTGGGAAACATTCTCGACTCCCTGGGCCACAAAGATACATACTCATGCAATGGCTGGCATTGAAAAGCTTTCAATTAATAACTGAGGAAATGTTAATGGTATACTTGAAAACCAAGCCAAGCTCCAGTTGGAATGTAGAGCCATTGAAGAAGAAGAAACATATATCAAACATTGAAACCCCTCCCACCCTATTACACTTTTTCATAAATCATTTGAAAATTTTGAATAGACCGTCATGCTTCTGTTAACTTCCCCCTCTAGCATTACATAGTTTTCGGATGCGCCCTAGTTAACCCCCTCCTAGTCTCATGTACGAGCAAAAGTCGAATTAGACAATCTTACTCTTCGACCTACATACATCTTGGAACGTTGTAGGAACTCCCTATGTTTCAGGATATTGTTTTGTTATTTGAAAAACTTTTAAAAGGCGATGAAACCGAATAATGTCTGCTCTAAATCCGTATCCAACAACAACAAAAAAAAATTGACGACCACCATCGACGTCGTCGTAAAGTGAAAATATATTAACATCTTCGAGCAGTATTCCTCAGCTCATCAATGACGACGACGTCGCGTGATGTGGATAAAAGCAGTACATTTCCGCCATTTCTGCACGCACATCATCAAGGAACGATTGATGGCCCTCGTGGCGAAAGTGTGTATGCTTCTCGATGATACGATGGTTGGAGATGATAAATTCTTCTTGAATCCCGATTGGTGGAAGGTGATACAGTTTGCCACTTTGCAGAGCTCGTTGGGTCGGCAAATTTTTATGTTGATAAACAGTTTCTCTTTTTCTTTGTTTGTATCACATCCATCATGGCGACATTACTGCCGCAAAGATAAATGTGCATTTTTTTTCGCATCCGAATTTTCAAGACAAGTTCCTCCAAATGTCGAAATTCCTTCGAATTTACACGGGAAATTTCTTTCGAATTCCATGAGAAACTCCTTCGAACTTCCAAATACGTTCCATTTTCCACAAGAATTTATTTCGAATTATCACTCAAAAAACCTTCGAAATTCTCCGAGAAATGCTTCAAAGTTTCCACGAGAATTCCCCTCGAATTTCCACGCTTTGAATTTCTACTTGAAATTCCTACAAACACCCACGAGACTTTTTTCTTCCTTTCCTTTTCTTCGAAGTTTCACGGCAAATTCCTTCGATCTTCATCAGAAAATCCTGTAGAATTTCCTCAGAAATATTCTTGCAATTTCCACAAGACTTTCCTTCGAATTTTCACTCAAAAAAACATCTACCTTCGACGGGAAATTCCTTCGAATTACCACGGGAATTGCTTTCGAGCTTTCTACGGAAATTTTTAACGAGTTTTCACGAGAAACTCCTTCGAATTTCCGCAGGAAATTCTTTCAATTTTCCACAGGAATTCTATCGGATTCCCACGATGAATTTCTTCGAATTTCCGCGAGAAATTCTTCGAAAATTTCCATCGAATTTCTACGGGAAGTATCTTAGATTTACCATGGGAAAGTCGTTCGAATTTGCACGGTAATTCCTTCCAAGTTTTCAACCCCGGTAGCAATGAAGGAAGCATTGCGAAAAAAATGACCCAAGAAAGTGCACATACGAAAATGGAAAGTCGGTGTGTGTCGCAGGAACAATTGTTTAGTATGTTCGTGTGTTTAATTTGCCACCGGAGTTAAGTGATGCGATTTTATCATTGCAAATGCATTGGCGTTAGGCACATATGGAAAAGTAAAAAGGCGTTGTTCGTGAGCAATTTCCAATGGAATCTTGTCTGGGTCATATCTGTACCAAAGTGCGTGAATTATATGTGAACGTGAAAAAAGGGAATTCGACCGACGATTAATGGCGATTAGAATAAACAGATCAATTGATCAAAATAAATAACTTTGGGATCAGCGGCTTTTCAGTCTCACTAAAATCGAAACGACACGTTGGTTTAGTTTCTTACGTTTCGGTCCTTTGTCTTGGCCTTTCTTAGGGATTTAAACAAGTACTGAATCTCGTAAAGCTTTGCGAATATTGCCGTTTTTTGGTTGTATCTTCCAGTGTACCTCATTTGCGTTAGTGGAAACATTTATTATTTGGATACACCTTCTATGTCTGCCATAACAGTCTGACACCATAATCGGCTTAAATCCCTGAGGAAGGCCAAGACCAAGGGCCGAATCATAGAAAAATAGACCAACGTGTCGCTTCGAAAGCCGCTACCAATGTGAGACTGAAATGCCGCTAATTCCAAAGTTATTCAGATGATACGGTCGTTTTTGAAGTTAGAGATCTAAACAAAAATATTTAATTCCAATTTCAGGGTTCAGATTCGGTGAACTCGCTATCACTCATAGCTTGAAATGAAACCATAAAACCTTTCTCCACTTTGTGAGCCGTTGTTTAATACTGTCGTAAGACCCAACGCCTGGCTTTAAAAAAACGACGTGCACACGGTTCGACGACGTTTTGGAGAACTTGTTTTCAATACGTATTTTGTATTATATCATTTTTACTCGCTTAGGTAGCAGTTCTATTTTCGGACCCTGTAAGTAGGAGAAAAGGCAACAAAAAGAGGTAGCCGGTAATACATATGCCGGGGTCGTCGCAGGAACGCATACTGAACCAGAATCGCTGGAGGAATATTTAATCAAAAAAGAAGTCATTGAACAATCGAAAGCGGAAGAACTAGTCAATGATGATACCGAGCCAGATTCTGTTGAATAAAAAAGGAAAGAATTTATAGATATATTAGAGGAGCAATTCAGGAGGCCATATCAAGCCCACAAGCGACTCAGCGGCAAGCTCCATTAGCGGCTTTGCTGTATAGCTCTGGATCAGCCCAAAAACAAGTGTGTGCGTAAATCCTAATAATAACTAGGAAAAATAAATTGTTAGAATATAAAGTTCATCCTGATAATCGACTCCGTCAAAATTTCCATTAAATAAATGATAAATAAATAAACAATTTGAAAAAAAGTTCTAATTTGCGTATCAGCCTGGAAAATCGACAAAAACGGCACTTCATATATTGTTAATCAAAATTAAGAAAACTTTTGATGCCCGAAAGCAGTGTTTCCCAACCAATGGTCCGCGACCCTCCGGTAGCCGCGAGACCATACAAAGGGGCCGTGAAACCTTTGCAAATAATTCACATTGTTGTTGTTGCGATCGTGGAAGTTGCCGACGGACCCGATTCTTTTAGCAGACAAGTAGACACATTTTTGTCATAAGGTCAGCTACAAAGCTTTAAAATACACATTTATTACATGAATAAAATACAATAAACAATACTACTTGGGTCATTCCACACCAAGTGACCGAGCACGTGCAATTAACCCATGTAAAAATATTGAAAAATGCCTAGCACATATTAATTTTGGTCCATTATTTTGAATAACCATATGACCATGGTGATTGAACCGCCCCTTCGGCCAGAAACCCCTCCCTGTTTTTGGAGATTTTTAAAAACATGTTTTTTTCAAATATCGATATCTCAGCCCCCGATAAAGCTACAAGAAACTTTAATACCAGTTTTCCGCTTGAAATTTGATGAAGTTTTTAGAAAAAATACTTAAAATGCTGAGCAGTGTTGCCAACTATATTATTTTTCTCGCAAAATAATAAAAAAGCATTTTTCTCAAAATACGTATAATTTTTTCTTCGATTTCTCAACGGATTCGAGCTTAACAGACTTTTTCCAGTCGGAAACACTTATCGATACAAAGTAAAATGCGCCGTTGCTGAGATATGGCAGCTTTAGTAAATCTTATTTGCAGTTTACCGCAGTGAAACCAGCGGTTTTAGTAGCCAACACAAGCAAGCCATGAAATTCCAATGACGCCGTTGTTTCTAACACGAGCCGCATCCCAGCACACTGCGTCAACAACAAATATCCATGGAAACGATAGTTACAAGCAAGTGTAATAACCTCAGTTTGAACGCTGGTGTATTTTAAAGTGGAAAGTACTTCTGAAAAATGGTTTGTTCTATTGGAAATTTGTTGAAGAAAAAGTGTTCAATAAACAATCGGCACCGAACATCTAAGCAGTTCGCTTCTCGAGAATGGCATTTAATTAAGCTTCGCTCCGGTGTATCGGAATTGAAATGTGTTTGTGATCGTCATGCAACCGAATATGGAAAGTTGTACGTAACAGCTCAACGCCAGTGTTGCAATCCGTTGAATTTACATGCAGCCATTCGTCGGAAAAGTTTAAAACTCATTTCTTCCCGGTTTCATGATGACTACAACAAGTACTTACCGGGGGTAATTGAAGGACGTAAGATATGCTTACAATGTCACCTTGCAGTGCGAAACATGAATTTTACCCAGCAGCGTACACCAGCAGGTAAATTAAAAATGTATTGGCGATATAAGGGTAAGGAAAAAGCATATTTTGAAATTCCAGCAATCGAAGCTCAAGTTGACGAGTTGGACGGGGATATTGTTGACCCAGGTAAGATTATTCTATAGAACATTAAATTAAATATTGTAAATATGTGGCTGTTCTTTAGCTCTTGGGAAAGCAATTTTTGGACAATTTTTAATGGTATTCTTTAATTAATTTCACGTAGTAATGCGTGCAGTAGATCATATGGATAGTTCGGATGAATGTGAGCGTGAGGACAGTTTCAACCGAAAGCTCAGAAGCCTTAATGAAACGCTGGGTAGTCTCAATTTGTCACCAGTTCGGAAGTACAATATGGTTCGGGCCAAAAAATATCCGACAGAGAAACTCACTCGGGCTTCGGCGGCGTTGAAAACAGCTTTTGATGCAGTTGTGAAACCTGAATGCATTGAGCCATGCGTAGCGGAAGAAGCATATGAAAATGGGGGGAAAGAAATGATCGATCAACTGAAAGATAAATTCAAGTCGTGCATTCAATCATCAGAGAAGGTTTTGGTTTTGTCAGCACTTCCGAAATCGTGGACTGTACGAAAAATTCAAGGTTAGCATTGTAAGGTACTGTCCATGAACCACGGGAAGGTAAATGGTTATACTAAGGCTTAGCATGGGTTTCCAAACTGTGGGTTGCGACCCCCAGGGGAGTCGCGGGATAATCATTGATGTGCCGCGAAAGACAACTCTTTATTCATACTTGAGTCCCTTTTTTGTCCTAAAAATGTATACCAGCTTTTAGATTTGAATCTTATAAGTAATGATTAGATTTGGAATACTAATAAACGAATGACTAAAGAACAACACATTTTAAGAAGTAAATAGCCTTCTTTAGGTATCCAAAACAGGTGAAAATATGAATGCTAAACTGTGTAGGACGTCAAAATCCATGTCCAATCTAAAACAATATAAATTCAATTGAAAAATCTATTCGAAATCCAATCCGTATCTAAACCAAATTCAAACCAAAGCAAATCAGAATCCAGTCCAATCATATACAAATCCAATTCAAATCAGATCCAAATCCAATCTAAATCTAATCCAATCTAAATCCAATCAAAATCTGATCCAATTCAGATCCAAAGCTGATTCAAATCCTATCCAAATTTAATCCAATACAAAACTAATCCAAATCGTTTGAAATTCAATCCAAATCCAAACTAAAACCAATCCAAATCCAATCAATGAAGAAATATAAAGTAATTTATTATGATTCGCTCGATATTACTCATTTTTATTGAATTTCTAAAAATCAATTCATTTTGCACCGCAAACAATATTGGATTCTGCTAGACCCACCTAGCATATCCAAAAAGTTTGGGAACCTCTGTACTAAGGAATAATTCCTTTTGTTGAAGAAGATGGGGTTCGAAAATGTATCGTGGTTTATGGGCCACCCCTTATTGATTATAAATTTATGTTCTGAAATAATTATCAAAATTTTATTATCTTCAGACGAATTTCAGTGTTCAGAACGCTTAGTAAGGAACATGAAAAAATGCGTTGACACAAAAGGTATTTTGTGCTGCCCCAATCTTAAGAGGGGTAATCCCCTCCAACAAGAAATCGTACAAAAAGTTCAGGATTTCTATCGCGAGGCCGACGTAAGCAAGGAACTGGCAGGGAAAAAAGAGTACAAAAGCGTACGTGAAGGAGGAAAACGGGTGCAGAAGCAGAAGCGTTTGGTTCTAGCGAATCTGTCTGAAATATATGCCCTCTTCAAGGAAAAATTCCCCAATTACAAAATTGGATTTACCAAATTCGCCGAACATCAGCCGCCCGAATGCCTTTTAGCAGGAGCAGCAGGCACTCATACAGTATGTGTATGTGTAATCCACGAGAATTTCAAACTGATGTTTATGGGAGCGAAATTTGATCTCATTGAAGTTGGAATCAAAGCATTTCCCTCGTTTAAAGATCTATTGAAACTGAACCTTTGTAGCCCACCAGCAGAGTCATGCTTTTTGCACCAGTGCGAAGATTCATCTTGTGGCGACACGGAATCATTTCGTGAGACGATTTGGGCATATCTTGATGACAACAATATTGAGGAGATAACGTACAAACAATGGTCACAGCAAGAAAGGTGTGCTTTGGAGACGGTTGTCGTGGAGGTAGAACCGTTCGTAGACAGTTTCCTGGAAGCCATCGCATCGGTGCGAAAACACCATTATATAGCTACGGAACAAGCCGAGTTCTTCAAACGCACTCGTGACAATCTACGATCGGGGGAAGTTGTTGTTGCGGATTTCTCTGAGAACTATTCTTTCGTTTTTCAAGATAGCGTTCAAGCTGTTCACTACAATAATACACAGGCTACAGTCCATCCTTTCGCAGCCTACACCGTACGAGAGAATACAGTTGTTCCAGTGAACTGTGTAATTATTTCAGATGTACTAGAGCACAGTACAACAATATTCCATGCTTTCCAGCGTCAATTCGTACAGTTTATTAAGTCGGAAGTATCTGAGCTGACCAAAATTTACTATTTCTCCGATGGCGCAGGATCACAATATAAGAACAGGTTCAACATTATCAATCTTGTTTTCCACGAAACTGATTTTGGAGTACCAGCTGAATGGCACTACTTTGCTACAGCTCATGGAAAAGGGCCCAGTGATGGCAACGACTGGCAACGCGAGCTAGCCTGCAAGGAGCCATAATTCAGACCCCGAGGGAGTTATACGATTGGACGCTAAAGAACTGTAACTTAAACGTACGCTTCGTATCATGTGATACATGCTGTAAATAAAAGGAACTGCTCAAGAACCGCTTCGAATCAGCTTTAGCTATTCGATCTCTGCACGCCGCAATTCTGTCCGGGGTGGGTGCAGTCATAATGAAAACTGTTTCGAACACCTTGAACGGTTTAACCTTCAGAATTGCAAAAAAAAAAACGTACAAAGGAAATACAGACCAATAAAAATGGAAAAAGAGGTTCCAAGCAGAAGCAATGAATTGTGAAGTCATTGACAACGTCTCATTATTTTCAACTTTATATCTGGAAAGGTATGCATGCTTTCTCATTTTACTAGCAACACTCCTGAAATAATGTCTGTTTATACACTATTTCTATTCTTTCAGATGAACTGGTAAACTGCGAAAAAATAATAAATGGTTTTTGAAATAAAATGGATTAAATAACTTTAAGCCATTAAAACATATTCAGTGTAAATCTGGCATCACTGGCCTCAAAAGCATTATGTACTGCAAAAATATGTTCTCTTTTTTTGTAAATAATATTATTCGATTAAAACTTAAAAAAAACTACATTATTATAGTTGTTTACCTTTACAGAACGAATTGAACGATATGCTGAATGAAAACCTTCGATTATGCTTAACTAAAACTGTCATAACTCGGAAACTGCTCATTTTACTTTGTAACGATAAGTGTTTCTGACAGGAAATTGCCTGATAAACTCAAATCCGCTGAGAAATCAAAAAAAAAATTATACGTGTTTTGAGAAAAATGCTATTTTTTATTATTTTTTGAGAAAATAATGTAGTTGGCAACACTGCTTTGCATCGGAAGTATTTTTTGTAAAATCTCCACAAAATTTCAAGCGGAAAACTGGTACTGACGTTTTTTGTAGCTTCATCAGGAGCGGAGATATCGATTATTGAAAATGGCATGTTTTTAAAAATCTTCAAAAACGGGGAGGAGTGTATGGCCAGAGGGGCGGTTCAAACGGTCAGATCAAATGCTTTTTCGAAATGTGGTCCAAAAGTAAGTAGATACACCTATTTTGGTTGGAATTCATAGTATTCACCTGCAAGTTTTCACTTTTTCTCGGTCACTTGGCGCGGAATGACCCACTTACTAATTCGGTGACGATTTGTAAGAAATTCATTATGGATTTCTTCCAATGCCTGCACCTCCTCACTATCACAATTCATTTCTGGTTCTGTTGATCTATTCTGCGCTTTACCTTTGATCGCATAGGGTTGCTCAAGTTAAATAAAAAGGTTTATCATCATCTTGTAGTGTTCAAATTGGCCTGCATTATTATGCGCAACAGTTGGTGTTTTAACTATCATGAAAACGTTTCTTGGTATAATTATATTATTTTTTGTGCACAAATATCAATTTATTATTTTACTCATAATCAGAAGATTTGAAAGCAGAGTTTTTTTTTCTGAACTGATTTGAAAACACCAACCAGAAGCATCTACATCATAGCTACACTAGCAGATATTTTGGACCAACTAAGAACGCTGAACTTGGAGTTACAGTCAATGCAAGCCAATCTGATTCAATTCAGTGTCAATTTGCAATCCTTCGCCTTCGTAAAAAACCGGTGAAACAAAGTTTATGTTGGAAATATTACAATGTTCCATAAACTGTGCAGGTTGATCGAGGAAGGATCAACCTAATTGGATGCAGATTTCAGACCGCATCGTGCTTTCGTGCTGTGCGGTTCTTTCTCTCTTTGCGGAAGGAAGTTTTTAATACTACCCGAAGCTATTTTAACTTCAACGGTGCTTCTTAGCGCTATTTGTACCCACTGATCCCGTTACGATCTTTGCAAGGACCCGTGCCTTCGTTTTACGTTGGACCCGTTTGCGGAAGTAAAATTCCGACAAGCGGTGGTAATCCTGCAGGGACACCGTTCTGGGAAAAAACCTCTTAGAAGGTCACGTCTCCACGATCAGAAATGAGTATTAACAAAAACAAGAGGAAGGGGGAGTCTCTGAATTCTCCACTTCCTTCAAAGAAACAAGGTTTCAAGACCGTCCTGCCCAAGCGCGGAAAAAATAGAAGGAAGCTGGAGAATTCAGATATTCCTTCTAACTCTAATATCGGAAATAATTCTTCTCCAATCGAACTGAGCAATCAGTTCGATTTGATTAATGATGAAATTGAGCAAATCGAATCTACCTCTAGCCCAGGTGATTCGATTCATGCGAAAAAGCAAAGGATTCCGCCAATTGTGGTATCTGTTGTCGAGTTTTCTGGCTTCCGGAATGAGATTTTGAGTAACCTTCAGGGGATCAAAGTTTCATTTCAGATTGCTAGGAAGGGTGACTGCCGCGTTTTGCCGGGATCCTTTGACGATCGCAAACGTCTTCTTCACTATTTAACTGAGAAGCGCCATAAATTCTTCACATACGACGACAAAACTGAGCGATTGTTCAAAGTCGTCTTGAAGGTCTCCCAGTGATGACAAATCACTGGATGAGATTAAAATTGAAATTTCTCAATTACTTGGATTTTCACCAGTCCAAGTAATTAAGATGAAAAGAAATCCCATTCTGGTACTTCCCAGAGGGGCATTTCTCAAGAATTTTATTTAGTTCATTTTAACAAAAGTGAACTAAATAATATGAAAAGTTTGGAAAAGGCCTGTATTATGTCTCATGTCCGTGTTACATGGGAACATTTCCGCAGGCCTGGGGAAATTTCCAAAACCCTACCCAGTGCCGTAAGTGCCAAAAGTGGGGTCATGGAACCAAACATTGTCACATGGATGCTAAATGCATGATTTGTGGTGGAACCTCTCACGCCAAGGACGCATGTCCTGTGAGAGAAGATTCAATAAATTTAAGTGCGCAAACTGTGGGGGCAATCATAAATCCAATTTCTGGGAATGCCCTTCACGCAAAAGTTTTGAATTCCCGTGCAAAATTGATGACGGAAATTCCAATCGGATCCCAGATTCGACGGGTAGAAATTTTTCAAACGCTCAAATTTCGAAACCGGTTACCGGTCGAGCAATTCATACCCACCACAATTCACAAACAAATGTTGCCGCTCGTCAACGGGTAGCAAGCACTTCAGTAAATTCCAATTTTTCGAATGTACCTACGTATGCAAACATCGCTGCTGGTAGACCAAATTTCTCTTCTCAAAATGAGGTTTATACCCATGTCCCAACGGAAAATAACGGTCATGTTGCCGATTCAGGTAGCATGACTGCTTCCGATTTTGATTTTTTAACTGAACAATTGCATCACATGATTGATGCAATGTTCAAAGCAAATACCATTCCTGAAGCTGTTCAGGTTGGTATAAAGTACACACAAAAAATTGTTATCGGACTCCGTTTCAATGGATCCAAATAATTGTGTGAAAGTTCTAAATTGGAATGCCCGCTCTCTAAAGGGTAAGGAAGATGAATTATTCAACTTCCTTTCAGTTCATAATGTGCATATTGCCATTATAACTGAAACGTATTTAAAACCAGGACTCTCCATTAAAAGAGATCCAAACTATTTTATCTACAGAAATGATCGTCTTGACAGCGCCTGTGGTGGGGTCGCCATTGTCATTAATAGACGTATCAAACATAAATTATTTTCTTCGTTTGAAACCAAAGTTTTTGAAACCTTGGGAGTTTCTGTTGAAACAAATTTTGGACAATTTTCCTTCATTGCAGCCTACTTGCCTTTTCAATGCAATGGGCAGCAAAAGAATTTGTTGAAAGCTGATCTTCAAATTCTGACTCGCAACAAATCAAAATTCTTCGTAATTGGTGACTTCAATGCCAAACACCGTTCATGGAATAATGCTCAAAGCAATTCCAATGGTAAAATTTTATTTGAAGATTGTTCTGCGGGATATTATACTATTCAATATCCCAATGGACCAACTTGTTTTTCTTCCAGTCGAAATCCTTCTACAATTGATTTAGTTTTAACGGATTCAAGTCAGCTGTGTGGCCAATTGGTAACTCATGCTGACTTTGACTCTGATCACCTTCCTGTGACATTTGAAATCTCACAAGAAGCCATTTATAATCCAATCAGCTCTACTTTTAATTATCATAGAGCTGATTGGGATTTATAAAACGTATATCGATAGGAATTTTGATGTTGATATTCCTCTCGATACCAAAAGTGATATTGATAATGCTCTCGTATCTTTGACAAATTTAATTGTCGAAGCCAGAGGCATTGCAATTCCGAAATGTGAAGTTAAATTCAACTCCATTATTATTGACGACGATCTTCAGCTACTGATCCGTCTTAAAAATGTGAGAAGAAGGCAATACCAAAGAACTCGCGATCCCGCGTTGAAAGTTATTTGGCGAGATTTGCAAAATGAAATTAAAAACGTTTCGCTATTCTGAGAAACTCCAATTTTGAGAATTATGTCTTAAAGTTGGATCTTAGCTCGAAACTTTTTTTTTGAAAATAACAAAAATTCTCAAATAAAAAACCTCAAAAGCCAATTCCAGCGCTTAAAGAATGAAATAAATTTTTATTAACAAATGGCGAAAAGGCTCAAAAACATGCTCAGCAGTTAGAGAGTGCCCAAAATTTTAGACTAGGTCTTACTAGTCCTATTGAGGATCAGGTTACGCGGAGCTTCGAAGACATTTTTATTCAAGAGAATGTTTTGACCTTCGTTGGGAACCAATTTGGATGAAGTGAGATCTATTACTAGAAAATTTAAAAATATGAAAGCCCCGGGTGATGATGGTATTTTCTACATACTTATCAAAAACTTCCTGAGAGCTCTTTATCCTTTTGGTTAATTTATTTAACAAATGTTTTCAATTGGCATACTTCCCAGATAAATGGAAAAACGCCAAAGTTGTTCCAATTTTGAAGCCGGACAAAATCCAGCTGAGGCTTCTAGTTATCGCTCAATCAGTTTGCTTTCTTCAATAAGCAAACTGTTTGAAAAGATTATTTTAAATAGAATGATGGTTCATATTAATGACAATTCTATTTTTGCTGATGAGCAATTTGGTTTTCGCCATGGGCATTCAACCACTCATCAGTTATTAAGAGTTACGAACTTAATTCGGCTCAACAAATCTGAAGGATATTCGACTGGAGTTGCTCTTCTTGATATAGAGAAAGCATTTGACAGTGTTTGGCATGAAGGTTTGATTGTAAAATTGATGAATTTTAATTTTCCTCTGTACATCATTAAACTGATCCAAAATTATTTATCAGATCGTTTCACTGCAGGTAAACTATCAGAATACTAAATCTGATAGATTACCTGTAAGAGCTGGTGTTCCCAAGGCAGCATACTGGGGCCCATTTTGTATAACATATTTACTTCTGACTTACCTGATTTACCACCAGGGTGTCAAAAATCTTTGTTTGCAGATGACACAGGTCTCTCAGCCAAAGGGCGTAGCCTTCGTGTCATTTGTAGTAGATTGCAAAAAGTTTGGATATTTTCTCCACTTACTTGCAAAATGGAAAATTTCCCCTGAATGCTTCCAAAACTCAGCTTATAATTTTCCCACATAAGCCGAGAGCTTCTTATTTGAAACCTTCTAGCAGACATATTGTCACTATGAATGGGGTTCCAATTAATTGGTCTAGCGAAGCTAAATATTTAGGACTTCTGCTAGATCAAAAATTAACTTTTAAAAATCACATTGAAGGCCTTCAAGCCAAATGTAACAAATATATTAAGTGCCTATATCCACTTATAAACAGAAAATCAAAACTTTGTCTTAAGAACAAACTTTTGATTTACAAACAAATTTTTAGACCTGCCATGTTGTATGCTGTGCCAATATGGGCTAGTTGCTGCAATACCAGAGGATTCAAAATAAAATTTTGAAAATGATTCTGAAGTTGCCTCCGTGGTATAGTACCAATGAACTTCATAGAATTTCTAATATTGAGACATTGCAACAAATGTCCAACAAAATAATTTCCAATTTTAGACAAAAATCGTTGCAATCTTCTATTGCAACGATTAACTCCTTGTACCCTTAGTATAAAATAGGTTAAGTTTAGTTTAAGTTGAAAACATTGTAATTCCTACATGGTTCAATTCAACCAGAGGAAAAATTCTAACTGCCAGAGGCAATTGAAATGTATTAATAATAACTAAAAGCGTAACATAGCAAATAAGGATGATAGTGTTAAGAAAACACGGAACACCTAGTCTAAGAGATGAATGCATGTATTAGATAATTAGCAAATAAAATTAGTTAAAAAAAAAAAAAAAAAAAAAAAAAAAAAAAAAGATGCAGATCTCAAATTGGGGCTCAGGGCTCATCTTGACTCACTGAAGAAAAAGTTTGATAATTTTTTTTCGAGTTTGTTCAAGAAGATGCTTCTCCGTGTTTTTCTACATAGCTATGTAAGAGTAGATTTTGAATACATCTCCAGATAAAGACCAAAGCAAGAATCATATTTAACATTGAGGACGATTTGAGATTGAGTTTATCAGACATGCAATCTCGTATATCGAAGCTGGGATCATAATTGCAAGTACAAATATTACTGATGAAGAATGAAAAATCAGAATAAAATATATTGAAACAATATTATTTAAGAACATATATTTGTTCTTGATTTCAGCATGACACATTCAGGGGGCATGAACAAATTTGGCTGATGGTAAAGGAGGTCGTGAACACGAAAAGGTTGAGAACCACTACTGCCCTAAAGAGTTTGTTGGCTGCATTTCTTGCTGTTAAAGGAGCATTTGATAACAGCATTTTTCAAATGTTGGGAAAACGGGAGACAAACTTGTAGTCAACGTAATTCAACAAGTACAGGAATTAGGGCCACTTCCCCCGGGGCACCTGGAACCTACCACAGAGTGGTCAGGGCAACTGATCGTCCTGAATATGCTTCCTGAAGCATCTCCATGAATAATCTTGAAGTTTGATTCCAATATTGATATGGTACAGGATAATATATAAGTGATTGGAAGGATCACAGAAAAAAATGATGAAAACTAATTAGCGCGTAAAAATATAGACGCGGAAAATTACACTATTCCGGGCGGACATGGATCTTTTCCAACAAGTTCGCCCTAAATGTATGCAATTTCTATAGCATTATGTCAATTCCTATAGCATAAATCAAATAAAAACTGACATAATGCAATGAAAATTGCATACATTCAGGCGATAACATCGTTTAAATTTACGCTCTTTTTGGCGTTCCCTTTATGTGCATTACTTTTCGTGTAAATTTCAACAACTTTTTCTATCTGTGTATACATAATTGACCATAATTAGGGGGGGTCCCGTAGCGTAGTTGGCTACACGTTCGCCTTATAAGCGAATGGTCATGGGTTCGATTCCCAGCCCCTCCAGCAAACCTGTGTTCTTTATGTTCCACACGAAATCGTCGTCAAAAATGGTTTTAAAACGATTTTATGGGCCTTCAAACTTCTGAGGTCGGTGTGGGGCATTACGCCCATGCTCATTTCGTATGACCGAAACAGCTGAAACATTCGGTTAATTGCCTTAATGTAGGCAATTAAAATGAAAATCAGTACGATAAGCACATGCGCGTTTTAACCCATCCACTGGCGCATCTCACCCCGCATGGTTTCAAAATCATTTTTTTTCGGGTGCTTTTTAAAAATCAAATTTCTGTGCAATAAAATGGACAATTAGATAGGGTAAAGTGTCCAATAGTGGACCCCCAACCAATAGTGGACCCTCCAGCCGTTTTTGCATTATTACCGCACAATGTAAATACTTTGCTATGAAATTCCATCGGGAGAACTAACCTTACAGTCCTATGATTTGATTACATGCATTGGAAATGCTATGGAAAGTAAAATTAGATGATTTTTTACAATTCTATAAAAAATAAAAACAAGACATTATAGGAATATTTTGGGGGTCCACAATAGGGAAGAAGAACGTCCCGAAACGAAACATGAAAATCAAACGAAGTGTCGACTATAAGGAAGCAATTTCCTATTATGGACCCCCAGGGGGTCTACTATAGGGCAAATTCAGTCAGACTTTAAAATGTTAATTTCAACGAGTAACGTCGTGTATTTGAGTGTTTTATGTATGTATCGTGAAGAGGAGATGCAGAACTTGTTATTAGATATCAAGCAGAATTATTGTGTTAAAAATTTCTACTCCTTATGACAGGAAGAACAAAATTCCGCTACTAGGGGGTCCACTATTGGGTATTTTACCCTATCTGTTATCGGTAGTCAGTCGCAGATATGCTGTTCTTCAGTATGCGCTGATGAAAACTGGCTGAAATGGTGGTTTTCATTGATAAAAATGGCATTTTCCTTAACGTGGGCGTCCTACCCCCAGTTCCCCTAAGCAGCATGGCTCATGGCTCAATTATTAATTTATCAATGTATAACAGTGACAGAAAGACTAAATTCCACCGAGCTAGAATTGCATCAAAACACGCAAAAATCGTTTTTTCGAGTTTTTCATGTATAACTAGAGAAAAATCATGAAATATATGTATCCAATGGCAATATTTTTCATTGCTTTATCGTATAGACTATTGAAAATAATCAAAATGGGGATATTTAACCTTATTCAGGGGTGGCGCGTTTTAACCCCTATGGGCGTGCTACCCCCACTTCCCCTACCCATTCCAATTTTACTTCCATTGCTCGATCTCTCCCTGTCTCGATGGTCACTTCAATATTGAGATGTGAAAAAGCGACTGTATTAAGTTATTCCACAAATGCTTTATGGAGGCTTTGGGACATTTCATCAAATCACACTTAGTCGAATAACGTTTGGTCGAATGGCATTTCGTCGAAAGGATGTTTAGTCGAAAGAGCATTTGATCGAACTGACATTCAGTCGAAAGTGAATCGCGTAATAGCTTGTCTTATTCTTTCATACACTCAGTATTCCACAATAAATAATTAATTTAGTATGAAATTTACTTTCAACTATAATTCGTTAAGGTGAAGGTGGATTGAGTTCCCAAAACAAAACTTTGAAAGGATTGGTACAATGAAAACATTCATATGTAGTTTTGGTGTCGTATTTCTGAAAATAAAAACTATTTGTAGGGTGGTTAAAAAATCGACCCAACGCCACCACGCCCACTCGATTCCGTCCCATGTCCTTCGGAAACATGAGCCGATTTGGACAAAAACTGACTGCGAGCACAAGCCGTTTCAAATTTGAATGAAAACTAGTATGGCAAACTAAACCTTTCATTAAACGGACTATAGCGCTCATCCTACACTGCCCATGATCGCATATTTGTAACATTTTCATTTTGGTTGATTTTTTAAATCGTTTGTCAATCCTTCCCTCAAACTCAATCATTTCCAGCTTACCCCAGATAAGCAAGATATTTTACTGTTGTGGGGTTCGGTGCAGTAAATTTAGCTTTTAGAACTATTCACAGGGTTTTTACAAAATGAACAATAATGACAGTAGTTCAAATATGCGATCATGGACAGTACAAGCGCCGACAAAAACAGATCGCACATAGCTGAAGGCAACCGATTATGTATGTGGTGGCGCCACTGAAGCATTTGTTGTATATATGAAAAATGAACTGTCATTCGGTATGTTTTTATTTGAGTGCATACGCAAAACGATTTCAAAATGGGAAGGAAGTGTGAATTTGGTTAATGTTACAATAAAGAGGGATATTGTCCTAGAAAAACGTTTCATCGCTTTACAAAACAGCATGACCGGTAAGTAGTTCAAAATGTACAATTCTACTGCTATTATGATTTGGAAAATGCAATCAATTTTTTTTCGCAGATGCGCTCTTTGGGTGAAGCTTTGCTGCTCTGAAAACTTTGCGGATGAGTTCTCTGCGAAAGGATTAAATGCTGTTCGAGAACGACTGATGTGCTCGGCACACTTCTTACCAAGTGTATATTTTAATCCTTCGCTACCGGAGAGAGGGTATACTTAAATATTTTTTTCACTTTATTTAAAAAAAACCCGGATTAATCAACCTAACGGTGATGGTGCCTTTGTCGTGCATTATAAAAATAGTATTTTGTCCATTACTCTTGAGCCCATAGTCCGATCTGGCCAATTTTCAATAGGAAATCGGTTAAGGATAAGTGCCTGAAAAATGAGTGACATTTTTTTACTCAACTTTTCTATAGGAAACAATGGTAGAGTATTCTCGAATGCAACTTGTTGCGAGTAAATCGGTCAAGGATAAGTACCTGAAAAATGAGTGACATTTTTTGGTGTCCGGGTCTTTTGAAAGAAGGCTCCCGGACTGCTTGAAAGAAGGCTTCCAGGCCTCTTGAAAGGAGACTGCCTCTTGAAAGGAGGCTCCAGGCCTCTTGAAAGGAGGCTCCAGGCCTCTTGAAAGGAGGCTCCAGGCCTCTGAAAGGAGGCTCCAGGCCTCTGAAAGGAGGCTCCAGGCCTCTGAAAGGAGGCTCCAGTCCTCTTGAAAGGAGGCTCTAGGCCTCTTGAAAGGAGGCTTCCAGGCCTCTTGAAAGGAGGCTTCCAAGCCTCTTGAAAGGAGGCTTCCAAGCCTCTTGAAAGGAGGCTTCCAGGCCTCTTGAAAGGAGGCTTCCAGGCCTCTTGAAAGGAGGCTTCCAGGCCTCTTGAAAGGAGGCTTCCAGGCCTCTTGAAGGAGGCTTCCAGGTCTCTTGAAAGGAGGCTTCCAGGCCTCTTGAAAGGAGGCTTCCAGGCCTCTTGAAAGGAGGCTTCCAGGCCTCTTGAAAGGAGGCTTCCAGGCCTCTTGAAAGGAGGCTTCCAGGCCTCTTGAAAGGAGGCTTCCAGGCCTCTTGAAAGGAGGCTTCCAGGCCTCTTGAAAGGAGGCTTCCAGGCCTCTTGAAAGGAGGCTTCCAGGCCTCTTGAAAGGAGGCTTCCAGGCCTCTTGAAAGGAGGCTTCCAGGCCTCTTGAAAGGAGGCTTCCAGGCCTCTTGAAAGGAGGCTTCCAGGCCTCTTGAAAGGAGGCTTCCAGGCCTCTTGAAAGGAGGCTTCCAGGCCTCTTGAAAGGAGGCTTCCAGGCCTCTTGAAAGGAGGCTTCCAGGCCTCTTGAAAGGAGGCTTCCAGGCCTCTTGAAAGGAGGCTTCCAGGCCTCTTGAAAGGAGGCTTCCAGGCCTCTTGAAAGGAGGCTTCCAGGCCTCTTGAAAGGAGGCTTCCAGGCCTCTTGAAAGGAGGCTTCCAGGCCTCTTGAAAGGAGGCTTCCAGGCCTCTTGAAAGGAGGCTTCCGGCCCTCTTGAAAGGAGGCTTCCAGGCCTCTTGAAAGGAGGCTTCCAGGCCTCTTGAAAGGAGGCTTCCAGGCCTCTTGAAAGGAGGCTTCCAGGCCTCTTGAAAGGAGGCTTCCAGGCCTCTTGAAAGGAGGCTTCCAGGCCTCTTGAAAGGAGGCTTCCAGGCCTCTTGAAAGGAGGCTTCCAGGCCTCTTGAAAGGAGGCTTCCAGGCCTCTTGAAAGGAGGCTTCCAGGCCTCTTGAAAGGAGGCTTCCAGGCCTCTTGAAAGGAGGCTTCCAGGCCTCTTGAAAGGAGGCTTCCAGGCCTCTTGAAAGGAGGCTTCCAGGCCTCTTGAAAGGAGGCTTCCAGGCCTCTTGAAAGGAGGCTCCAGGCCTCTTGAAAGGAGGCTCCAGGCCTCTTGAAAGGAGGCTCCAGGCCTCTGAAAGGAGGCTCCAGTCCTCTTGAAAGGAGGCTCCAGGCCTCTTGAAAGGAGGCTCCAGGCCTCTTGAAAGGAGGCTTCCAGGCCTCTTGAAAGGAGGCTTCCAAGCCTCTTGAAAGGAGGCTTCCAAGCCTCTTGAAAGGAGGCTTCCAGGCCTCTTGAAAGGAGGCTTCCAGGCCTCTTGAAAGGAGGCTTCCAGGCCTCTTGAAAGGAGGCTTCCAGGCCTCTTGGAAGGAGGCTTCCAGGCCTCTTGAAAGGAGGCTTCCAGGCCTCTTGAAAGGAGGCTTCCAGGCCTCTTGAAAGGAGGCTTCCAGGCCTCTTGAAAGGAGGCTTCCAGGCCTCTTGAAAGGAGGCTTCCAGGCCTCTTGAAAGGAGGCTTCCAGGCCTCTTGAAAGGAGGCTTCCAGGCCTCTTGAAAGGAGGCTTCCAGGCCTCTTGAAAGGAGGCTTCCAGGCCTCTTGAAAGGAGGCTTCCAGGCCTCTTGAAAGGAGGCTTCCAGGCCTCTTGAAAGGAGGCTACCAGGCCTCTTGAAAGGAGGCTTCCAGGCCTCTTGAAAGGAGGCTTCCAGGCCTCTTGAAAGGAGGCTTCCAGGCCTCTTGAAAGGAGGCTTCCAGGCCTCTTGAAAGGGGCTTCCAGGCCTCTTGAAAGGAGGCTTCCAGGCCTCTTGAAAGGAGGCTTCCAGGCCTCTTGAAAGGAGGCTTCCAGGCCTCTTGAAAGGAGGCTTCCAGGCCTCTTGAAAGGAGGCTTCCAGGCCTCTTGAAAGGAGGCTTCCAGGCCTCTTGAAAGGAGGCTTCCTATACGAGAAAGGCAACGCTCGTCTAGCTTCTGGTGGTACTGTTCAGCAACTCCTTCAACTGACTAGCGTTGGATATTGAAACGCATCATTCTGTTGCTTCGTGAATTCGTGACGCTGAAAACTCGCAAGTGGTCTATCTGTGAGCAAGTGTCTCCACACGGATGTTGCCAGGTGTGTTTGCGGATATTCTTACGTGCGAAGTAGGTACTGCTTATTGCCATCCCTCTAGCAGCAGCAAAGGTTATAAGTCGCAAACCATTATTGTTGGTAGCGGAATGAAGGCTTTCCGTACCAATGACAGGGCGAAAGATTCTTTCTCCTCCGATCTGCGCATTTGCAACCCCGATGATAATCTTTACATCGCGTGTTAGGCACTCTTCGTAGGCATTTTCAAGGCTCTCATAGTACTCATACTTCACGACATCAGGCTTATCGTTCGTTGGGGCATAGATGCTATAGTTGAAGAATTTCCCATTCATTCTCAACACGCAAATGCGGTCGCTTATCGGCTTCCACCGGATAACACGCTCCATCTGCTTCCCAATCACCATGAAGCCAACTCTTCGCTCCTCTTCTGTCACCGCTGCTATAGTAGATGTGCTACTTGAATGAAGTGTTCGCTATGGGATCCACCGCTCGGAATTCACGTTCTCCAGTTCTGGGCCACCGTATTTCCTGGATTGCTGCCACACTCACGCCGACCTGCTGCAGCTCACGAGCCAGGAGCCCAACACGTGCTGGTTCATTCAATGTCCTCGTTCCAAGATCCAACTTTCCAATCGTTGTGCTTTATTCGTTGCCGGGTCTGTTGCCGTTGAATCAATCCGTTTGCACTACTTTTGCCTTTTTTGGTAACTGTAGAATCTTCGTAAGCCTACCTTTCCAGGGTTGCGCTACCTACATCGAGTTGAAGGGGCTGCCCAACGGTGGCAGAATCGCGTCGCGACTGTCGCATCGCGTGTGTTTGAGGGAACCTTAAAACAGGACCTACCACAATAGATCAACCGACTGGTCGCATCCTTTTTATTATCAATATTTTATTTTCTATTTTCCATGATAAATAGCTGGACACTTTTCGAATTCAATCTCTATCAATCGCTTCCTTCCAGTCGGGTTGTGATGAGCCTTTCATTCGGTTCCGGTGCGATCCTATTCGTCTATTCTACTCACCGCCCAGCAGAGGCACAACAGTGTGTCAGTTTCCGGGTGCTGCAAGCCAGTCGAATGGAGGAAAACACTGCCGCACAAAGCCTAATGTTTACGCAATCAATCAATCGCGCTGCACACATACATGTGTTCCATTTTCCGCGTGTCGGAGGAAGTCGAAAACAAGTCAGAAACTAAGAAGAGATCAAATTGTAATAAATTGATGGCGAACCAACTTTCGATTGATAAGCCAGCCGAGGGAAATGTGGGGAGGGCAATTTCTGGAATAGATCCGGAAGGTGTTATCAGTCAGTGATGGTTATTACAGCTGCCCCATTCAAGCGCTGAATGGATGATAGATAGTCTCTTGGAGCGTTATTATTGCGTGTAGATTGAATAACAATAGATAATTGCTTTTGTTTCAATGATTAGCGGAAAACTGATCCCCGTTGAATATAGTATAGAAAATGACTGGAAGATTACGTTACCATTAGTGAAATGAGAATTATAGGACACCAGAACACTTAAAAAATAAAGAAGCCGTGAGAAATCTTACTATCCGAGGAACAAACTAGTCATTGTTGGGTTTCTGTTATTGGCTCTATATTTATTCGACATTATTTATTTTAGGCACTTGTTTTGCACGAGGCGTCACTTTTGCTAAACTTAATTTAACTCCAAAGTTTTAAAGTTTGCGGTTCTGCAATATATTGTCCTTGCAAAGCTACTCCTTTCGGTACTATGTGTCCCATGAAGCTTCATCAATTAAATTCACGAATTCGGCAAACAAAAGCTTTTGATGCTAATATTATTTTGGTCGAACAAAGTTCATCATCTTGGAAAAATGAAAGATAAAGTTATGGATGATGGATGATGAAGTTCATCAACACCATTACCCTTTGATAGCGCATCGGCTTTCTTCGCCGAATCACTGATTTTGAAAGCAAACTTTCCAGTCAAACGAATAGACCTCGCCTTCCTCCTTGCATCATCGCTCTTCATCTGCAGCTCTTCAACATTTTCTCATTCTATCGAATAATAAAGAAACTTGTTTTGTAACACTCTTCTGCTTCCCAGAAGCACTCCACCGTCCTCCAACCCTAGGCCACATCAAACCCGTGCATGGATTCCCTCTTATGATGGCTGCTGGAGCCCATAAAAACCGTGAAAGTGGTCGCCACCTTCTCTTTGGTGATTCTGGCTTAACCCACACTGGCGACCCCCACTCTCATTAGCAGGTTTGTATGCTCCCTGCCGTGACCGCAGCTTCCAGCCCCCCTTGCCGTTGCCGCTTTTCTTCGGTTTGGTAATGGATGGTTGACTTCCGCAAATGGAACATGGAACTGACGGGCTTCTTCCGGGGGGTAGAAAGGATGTCACCATCATCATCGTCCATCACCGTCGACCGCCCATCTCAGCCGGTTGGAGAACATAATAACACCTACGTAGGGAGCCGTAAATACCGGAACTCGGTCCGATCCAGTAGTGACGATGGCAGCAGCAGAAACATCGCAAACCGTAACTTTGTGCAGGACTACGAAGGTGGGTCAGTTGGAGCTTTTGTTGCTTTTTTTCCGTTCGTTGTTTTAATCATGGGGGATTTTAGTAGGTTTGAGGTTGGGTTTATTTTGCTGCCTTGGCACAATGGCGGGAATTCGGCGAACAGTCGCCAACAATATTCATTCTGGTTAATAAGAATTAGACGGTATTACTGCGGACTGTGGATTCAAGGGCAGCAAAATAAAATTTCCATTGAAAATTATAAATTTTCCATAAACAATTAGTAAATTGCCAATAAAGAAATCAGGGCAATAAATAAATATAAAATTTCCACAAATAAAACAAAATTTCCATAAACAATTCAGAATTTTCCACAAAACAAAAATAAATAAGCACTTTTAAAAGAAAAAAAATGCAATTATAAAAGAAGAATTTTCCATGAAGAAATCAAAATGTTCCACGAAAAAATACAAAATTTCCATAAATAAATCAATATTAGCAATAAACAATTACAAAATTTTCCACAAAAATTTTTTTTTCCATAAAAAATTAAAAAATTTCCACAAAATAATCAATAAAGAGCAATAAAAAAATAAGAAAATTTCCATAAAAAAATACAAGAAAGCAAAAAAGCTGATGAAATGTCACATGAACTTTAAACGCTTTTAAAGAAGGGGTCATCTATGAAAAAAAAAAGCACAGTTTGATTGCTTTTTTATATTTCTTCATGGAAATTTTCTTATTTTTTTATTGCGCTTTATTGATCATTTTGTGGAAAAAATTTATTTTTTTATGGAAAAAATATATTTATTTTGTGGAAAATTTTTTATTTTTTTATTGCTAATATTGATTTATTTATGGAATTATTGTATTTTTTTTTTCGTGGTACATTTTATTTTTTTTAATTCTTCTTTTATAATTGCAGTTTTTGCTATTAAAAGTGCTTATTTATTTTTGTTTTGTGGAAAATTTTTAATTGTTTATGGAAATTTTGTTTTATTTGTGGAAATTTTATATCAATTTATTGCTCATACCCTGATTTCTTTATTGGCAATTTTCTATTTTTTATGGGAATTTTCTAATTGTTTAGGGGGAGCATTTATTTTAGTCGGATTCAAGGCATTTCAAATTATCAAGGTCGTGGCACTTCTTAAGTACATCCCCTTATTAAATGTGTGGCCTTCGTGGCTGTGCGGTTAGCGACCAATGATCATAGATAGAAGGTGAGGAAGAAGACTAAATATAAATGTATTAGTGGATGATGGAAAACGTAAACAAAAAATGGTGACGCACATATTTGCACGGCTTCTTCGAAAGCTCGTTCAAATGCAGTAGTGAAAGCTTTTCCGCCATACACAAAAGTGAAGCACACAAAAATGGTTTTCCATACCTTGATATTTATTTTCATTGGTTGGCGACGTCAATCGTCTAGTCGCATGTGCTATGGAATGTGGGTTCGATTTCCGCCCCGGTAACAATAAAAAAAATCGTGACACAAATAATTCTTCGCTGGTCCAATCTTAAGTGTTTAGCCTGTACGATCTCACAACCATTTTTTTAAATATGTTAATTTTTGGTCTTATTATTATATAAATTATATATTTTTTAAAATTTTGATAATTAATAGAGTCGGGCCAAAATCCCCCTTTATCTTTTCCTCGTGCCATTCAGCACCATCTCCTTTTCGAGCCATTTAGCTCAGAACGAGTTCTAATCAGATAATCCCCGGCAGCGGATCTTTCCTACTCCGCCGGGAAGTCCCCCGGCGGCGGAAGCTCCCCCAATACCGACGACCCGCGTCCGGGGAAGACTATTTCGATATCAACACTACTATTACATCTGGTCAGCAAGTCCTATGCACTTTCTCACGTCAACGGGTTATCAGACGAGTGCCGAAGTCGGTCCAAAGATTCCGGGTGTAGCATAGCGTCCGGTTCAATGGTGCCCCGACGACCCGGAACCGGCCCTTCATCGCATCGTGATCTACTCGGCCTAGTCCCCGGCGATGGATCTGGCTGACATCGACGAAAAAAATCCCGACGGCGGAATCTCCTATGAGTCATTCTGCTCCCAGCCTGATATAGGTCTAATCATAGTCTTTTAACTACATTCTCGTGCTATTCATCACCAATTTTTTACGTTGAGCCATTTAGGTCCCAGTTCGGTCGCGGACCACGACCCGCTTACGTGGAAGGCCGTTGCGGCGCCTGAACTACTCTTAACATCTAATCTGTCTTTTCCAATCTTCAGTCCTTTCCAGAGATTCCGGGTGGGGCAAAGCGTCCGGTTCAATGGCACCCCGACGACCCGAAACCGGTACTCTTACGCATCACGGTCTACTCGGCTTAGTCCCCGACGGTGGATCTAGCTTACACCGATGCACCCCCCCCCCCCCTGGCGGCGAAAGTTATTCTGAGATTGATAATCAATAACCTTGAGCCATTAACTGCCGTAATCTGAAAAAGTGACGTATACGCCATTTTCCAAAAATGATGTTAACGATTACTACTCATCGAGCTCTTCAACAGAAAAATGGAAAACATGCATGTTGTAAAATGGCTGTTACGTCACTTTTCCAGATTACGGCAGTTAAGCTCCCAGTTTTATCGCGGACTACTCGAATAGTCCCCGGCGGTGGATCTATCCTACCCCGACAAGAAGTTCCCCGACGATTGAACCTCCCCAGTTACCGATTGTATCACTCTCTCCCTATCTTAGAGTGGTCGCTATCGCTGTCAATTGGTTCGCTGGTCCAGTCTCCAAGTTCTTTGCAACTCCCTAAGAATGTGCGATACTACATTTTGGACGACATCCCAAGTGGCTTCATCGCGACACATATTACCGACTATGTTCTCCGCGTTCAAAGTTGATATCTCTCTTCGTATGGTCTCGAACCTAGGACATTCGAATATGACGTGTTTGTGATCAAAGCTATGTAGATAAATCATCGGTGTTCCGACAGGAACTGCGTCAGATGAAAATCTATTTCTCCGTGCTTCCTGTTTACCCAACTCGTCAAGTTTGGAATGCGGCGGTAGGTCCACTTTCCTTTGTCCGAGTAATCCCACTCATGTTGCCATTTGGCCATTGATTCCATTCTCACTGTTTTCCTCATACCTCTAATGTCCCTTCTTTGGTAGCACTCAATATCCTCAGCCAGCGTTATGCCGACGGGAATAACCCCGGCGATCACACATACTGCCTCCGACGATATAGTCCTATAGGCGCTAGCGACTCTCATAGCCATGATCCGATACACGCTTTTTAGCTTTGCCTGGTTACGCTTGGTTTTTTAGATTACATTACCGGACAAGCTGTGGAGTCACCTACACTAAATGAGGTTAGAAAAGCTACTAAAGAGCTGAAAATCAATAAGGCTGCGGGGAAGATCCAGCTCCCGGCTGAGCTTCTCAAACATGGCAGTGAGCAGCTTTATGAAGTTCTGCACCATATTAGGGTCGATCAACGACGGATCAAATGTTTACCCCAAGACAAATCCTGGATAAATTCTGGGAGTACAACTTGCAGACACACCATCTGTTTATTGATTTTAAGGCGGCGTACGATTCAGTGAAACGGAATGAATTATGGCAAATTATGCTTGAACATGGTTTTCCGGCGAAACTGATACGGCTGAACGTTGAACGGATCGAAATCAAGTGTAAGGGTTGCGGATGAAATATCGACATCATTTGTTACCTTAGATGGATTAAAGCAGGGTGATGCACTCTCGAATCTACTGTTCAATATAGCGCTCGAGGGAGCGATTAGGAGAGCTGGTGTGCAATGAATTATCACAAGATCGCATATGCTCCTGGGATTTGCGGACAATATCGATATTATCGGGATTGATCGCCGTGCCGTGGAAGAAGCTTTTTTGCCTTTCAAGAGGGAGTCAGCTAGGATTGGACTCACGATCAATACCAGCAAAATGAAGTACATGGTCGCTCTCAATCAACGTGGGTTCATTAGTAGTGGTGATAGTGAAATGGTGGTGGTAGTGAAATGGTTCTGGACGGTGAAAAATGTGAAGTGGTAGAAGAATTTGTGTATCTTGGATCATTAGTGACGTGCAATAACGATGTTACCCGCGAGGCGAAAAGGCGTATTGCAGCTGCAAATAGGGCTTATTACGGACTTCGTAGCCAGCTTAAGTCCCGTAGTCTGCGAACGAAGACAAAATTCGCGCTGTATACTATTCTGATTCTTCCGGTGGCTTTATACAGCCATGAAACATGGACGTTAAAGGAGGCTGATCGAAGAGCTTTCGGAGTGTTTGAGCGTAAGGTGCTGCGGACAAAACTCGGCGGTAAGCAGGAGAACGGTATCTGGCGGCGTCGCTTAAATCACGAGTTGTACCAGGCAGACTGCAATGGGCTGGACACGTTGTTCGTATGCCGGAAAAATGTCAAGCGAAAATAATATTCAGTAGAGCACCCGGAAGAGGCCGCATTCGTGGAAGACCGCATACACAATGACTTTTTGCAGTTGAAAAGAAGCTGAGGGCGCTCAATGTTCAGGGCGACTGGAAGCGATTGACCCAGGATCGAGGAGAAGGATACTCCATTCGGCATAGGTTCATCGAAGAGCTGTAGTCCATCAAGTATCAAGTAAGTATATTACCGTTAAAGGCTATTACATTACCGACATTACGCTTTCACATGGTCAGCATAATCATAGATCTGCTCAAGTCGTACGCATTTTCACGCATCAACGGATGACCGGACGAGTGCTGAGGTCGATCCAAAAACTCCGGATGAAGATAGCTTCTTGTTCAATGGTGCTCCAACGACCAGAAGTCAGTGCATTTGGACGTCTACTTTGCTGGTCCCCGGTGGTGAACGTAGCCTACTCCGATTGAACCGGATTGACTCGGATAGTCCGCGACGACGGATCTACCCTACTCCAACGAGAAGTTCTTTGACAGTGGGTGTGCTCCCCGAAACCGGCCATGGCGACGCGCTAGCCACAAGCTGATAACAGTTGGTCAGCTATCCGGAATGGCGGCCTGCTGATGCTCCGTGTGCCAATCTCGTTGTACGACGTCGGCTCTCCTGGTCATCAGTCTTGCGACCCCACTGCACTTTTCTGCGTTCTGACATATTGTTCCGATGATGTTATCGGTGGTAGTGTCCGTTCCCCAAGCCTCCAACACCACACTCCTCTCCGTTTCCAATCGGGGACATGTGAACAGGAACAGTCTTTGCATTGCGGACAGGTGGGGGGAACCGCATGTCCGAACCTGTGCAGGTATCACATCCGTGGCCTGTTCAGAACTGAGTCGAGACTGAATTTAGCTCTCCATGAGGTCTGCTAATCCATGCTGACACACTTGGTCGCAGTCGGGGCATTGAAGACTTTGTCCAAGGGCTTGACGACCCCTCCCCATGGCCACTGCGAGTTAGAGCGGGACCATCGTCCCTAACCCCTAATCCCAAGGCGTCAAGCGACCCATACCGAGGGGATGCATGGCCAGGGGGGGGGGAATAATAAGCTAGGCCTTTAACGGAGCCTGTGGGGTACCTGGGCACCCTCTACAGTAATTGTCCCTTACCGCGTCATGCTGGGCTCTGGCGTGGTGGACCTCTTTTCCCGAGCAACTCGTGGGACCAAAATGGAAAACCAAGTCAATTCTTCAATTAGTGGTAGTAGTGTAGGCGACAACCCCTTCGCAAGAGGTGGGTTGTTCAGGTCTCCGCCTAGGAGGCCAGAGGCAATAGTCGGCAGCTCAGTGCGCAGCGCCAGCGTGGGTCACTTAACCTTCATCTCGGCTAAAAAACGCCGGTAGAGGTTATTGACGGCCCATGGCTTGTGGAGGCGATGAACCGCAAACGCGATGGGCTTTCGGCCTTCGAGGTGGCGACGGAACAGCTGGACGCCATCATCGACTTTGCGTCATCGAAGCATAATATCAGTAAGGACCTCAAGAGGAGCTTGCAGAAACTTCGAAAGTCGATGCTGGACGCCAAGCTGGAGAGGGCGGTCGGGACGGCCAAGTGTAAACCCGTGAAATCCGTGGAGTCGAGGTCTACCCAGACTGAGGCCCAAGGATTCGCGGACTCGGGCAAGGTCGAATCGACCGAAGGCGTGCCAGCGAAGACGGTGGTACCAAAGTCTACCCAGACTGAGGCTCGAGTATTTGCGGGTACGTCGGGGGTGACTGACAACGGAGCAGACACAAAAACGGGGGAGACAGTCTCCAGGGGATGTGCTCCCTGGGGGCCGCTCCAAAACGCGGAGGGTTACTACCCCGAATAAAAATAGTGGGGCTGGGAAGCTGAACCCCGGAAAGGTACCTCCAAAACCGGGGGAGGAAGGACCTGGAAAGGTCCGTCCACCCAGGAAATACGGTGGTATGGGGTTACGGCAGGCTGAGAGCTCTCAGCCGCACCAGACCAGGGAAATAGAGGGGGATGACGCCTCCTGGACCCTGGTCAAGAACAAGAGGAAACCGAAGACGTCAAGGGCCGAAAAGAAAGCCCAGGCGAATGAGGGTAGCAAGAAGTCTAGGGTAGGCGCCAATCGCTCCAGGGGCGATGCCCTAGTCATCACGGCGGACGAGGCTAAGTACTCGGACGTCTTGAAGGCGATGAGGAGTGACGTCAAGTCCGGTGAACTCGGCGCCGACGTACATCGAATAAGACGTACCTGGATGGGCGAGATGATCCTCGAGCTGAAGCGGGGCGTCTCGCGTTGGCGGAGGAAGTCCTAGGCGAGACGGTCAAGGTGAGGGCACTCACGACGGAGGTGAATCTAAGGGTTAAAGACCTGGACGAGATCACCGAAGTCGAAGAGCTCGTCACGGCACTGCGGCGACAGTGTGAAGTGGAGACGCCCACCGCAGCTGTGCGGCTACGGAAAGGTCAGGCAGGGACGCAGGTAGCATTGGTTCAGCTATCTGCAGCGGACGCCTCCAAGGTAGTCAAATTAGTGAGCGTCAAGGTGGGATGGTCGGTATGCCCTGTGGGCATATACAAGCAACTCGAAGTTTGCTTCAAGTGCCTGGAACCGGGGCACAAGCAATGGGACTGCAAAGGCCCTGACAGAAGCAATCTCTAACGACATAAGACACAATGCTGCACGAACCCTCCCAATTGTTTGATTTGTTCCAGCAAAGCTGTGAACAGCAAGCACCCCATGGGGGGTTCGATGTGCCCGGCGAATAAGCGTGCTGCAAAATCACAGTGCAGGTAACGCAGCTGGTTTGCTCGGCATCGCCCGAGTGTTTGGTGTGCGCAGGTTTAGAGGAAACGGCTGAACACGTGTTGTTCGTGTGCTCACGTTTTCGCGCAATGCGTGACCACATGCTTGCCACATGTGATCTGGACACTACCCCGGACAACCTAGTTCGGAGGATGTGTAAAGACGAAGTTGGCTGGAACGCCGTTTTATCGGCTATCGCCCAAATCGTCTCGGAGCTACACAGAAGGTGGCGCGTGGACTCAAGGGTGGCTAGTTCAGGCGTAAATAAGAGGTGGTCCAAGGGATCGAAGTCGGTTTCATGGGTCATACCGGTGGTCATGCTCTGTGGTCGAACTCGATCCTTTTATCGATCAAGTGGCCGCGCGTGAACAACATGGTATCGTCGCTTTCGCGGCGTCGGTCAGCCGGGCGGGTTCCGAGCCCAAGGACGAAAAGGGGTCCTCGTCAAGGCGTAGGCCTCGCGTCGGCAAGTCCCTCTGTGTGCTGGTGAATAGGCCCTATCGCAGAAAGGTCAATTTGGGGTGCATGCGGCATCATCATTCTTGATACCAGTCGTGCAGAGGGAAGCAGGCGCGAAGTCGACCCTTCCCACCTTCCGAGGACATAGGGCGTGGTAAGGCCACATGGAAAGCCAGCAACGCGCTGGCACGATACCATGGTGTTCTTCTAAAAAAGCGAGTTAGGATGTTCGGTGCTGCAAGGACACGCAGCTAACCTCGAGGGTGCGTTGTGCACTGGCCCCCCTTTGAAGCATTACTTTCTGGTTGTACCGAAGGGACTATGGGCTTGGCGGCAATGGAAACGGTTTAGCGGGTCGGGGATGCAGTCCTGCCTCCCTCGTTTGCTGTTGGAGGTGATCCCTAACCCCGCACTTCCTGGACAACCCAGGATGTCTGTTGAGCAGATTCCCCCTCCGTTGCTTAGGAAAAAACACTTGGTTGCAGTTTGCGCTCTACGCCGACACCCAGACTGGACCTCCGTACCGCAGTATTGAAACCGCTACGCTTGCAAGCAGCCTGCGCTAGAGCTGTTGGCTATCATCCTCGATAGTGCCGCTATCGCCGTCGCCGCGCGCTTGCAGACGTAATCGACATGACTTTTGAACTTATTGTCGAGCATTATCCCCAGCTGCTCTAGAGATCTCTTGGAGGTGATGTCGCAGCCGCCGGCTCTAATTGTCGCCTCCTGCAGCGATCTCCGGTTGTTGGCGACTATCATCTCCGTTTTATAATGCGCCAACTGTAGCTTTATTTAGATTTGGAAAAAGCATATGAAACATTTCGGTGATATACTAGTAATAGAAACTAATGATTGGAATATGAATTATCTTGGGATTTGGTTCAAAGAAATTGTAATAAGCAACGCGCTAGGGATGATTTTTTAACAAGCACAAATGCGATTTGGTTTTAAGTTTGTTAAACGATATATGGTTTACTGGGTTTTTGTTCAGCAACGAAACTGTGTTAGAGGTAGAAACATAAAGTATGTATTAATTTACAGAATTTTACCTTTTTTTAACCATCTAGATTTCACAGTGCGTGGCAGTCCTTGTGGTGCATAGAAGCGGTTTCGGTTTTTTATAATTTTCAGATGAATGGGGGTTTTGTTTTGCTGGATAATTGAATGGAATAATTGGACCTGGTTGATTCCAGAAGCGAATGTTATTGTTACTCACCTGGAAATAGGAGAAAGAATGGAAAACATGACGGTGGTTAGACTTCTCAGGGTAGATTGGTTTGCTTTGTTTTAGTAGATTTTAGTGTGCATGGAGCTACGTCAATATTGATGGACGTTATGTCGGTCAGATTGACTGACAACAGTGATGAGAGCACAATGAAATCCCATGTTCGACAAGAAACACGATTTATTTCATTCGAGAAATCAATTCTGGGAAGTACAATGTAAGCGGTGGTCAGAAGTTTTGTTTCGAATAAAACATGTCCTCATTGAATAGCTATCGAACATGTTACATATACAGCGGAGAAAAAAAAACTTTATGTTCGAAGAATCAATCAAAGCAAATTGCATATGGAACATCTAGTTAAAAAACAAAGAACTCTGTAGAGAAGCAAGTTGTTCTGACAGATTCATTTCCCATTTACGCTTCCATGCCAACGGCTACAGAATCGAAGTCGATTATCGCGTCGCTTGGGAGGAATGTTTGGAGAATTTTTGTATTAAAACTTTACAGAATTGCATATGCCAAGATTTTATATAGCTGTTGGATTTGCTTTTTGGTTTTACGCAATAAAGTTTTAATTTTACTATGATCTTATTTTAAAATATGATTAAATTATGTACTAGGTATTCATGTTTACTTGAAGGTAACAAAACTCAAATCGGACTGATATGCGAGTACCGGCTGTTTTTATTATATTATTAATCATTGTTTTAGAAATCAAATGATTCCAAGTATCAACTACTTAATCATCCAAGTACTACATCAAAAGCGTATCTCAATCGTTTCACTCAACTCACCAATACGCACGGCAATCAATCACACCAATTGCTGGCACACCCATTATCGAAGACCTACAATTTGAAAAGGGAACCAATGGCGTCGCTAATTCGTATCGGATTAATTAGGATTATTCCCTTAGTCGTCGTCTTTGGTCTGTTCTCCGATTTCGTTTGCCCTGCCACATGTAGATTACCCATAGCGAAACGACTATATCGCTCCAAACGACCGGGCGATTCGCCTAGCGGCACAAAGAACCGAACACCTCTGATTCCGATCGATATTGATTGTTTGACTGTTGTGCAGAAAATTCACGTTCTTGTGTGTACGGTGACGGCACTCGGGATTGCGGGAAAAGCTTCTGTAAATAACGGATGTGCGCAAACAAAGTTTAGGATTGAATTTCCTCTTTCTTTGCAATCAGCCGCGTTTGATGCTCGAACAAGGTGCTTATTCCTCTCTTGTGATAAATTTGATGGAGGAAACGTGTAACAAATTCAAAGGCAGACTTTGTTTTGAATGCCTTGTTTTGAATAACGGTTTGTCTTCTTTTCATCCTCCAGATTTCACCTGGTTGCATATGAGGTTTATTCAACATCACACCTCCAGCCAACAGCACCAGCAACAACAACTTTCCTCAGAGCAAGTAATCGTAACTAATTCGATTAGCATTCATAGACCATAAATTTTCGATCCCCATCCGCAACAGCGCGAGAACATGCACATGATTTGGTGAATGCTCGATGCACGTTTTGCCCCCCGATTAGAAGTGTGCACTCGAGAGCGAGTCGCGTTCCTGTGTGACCGGCACGTTGGGACACTACTGGAATGAACTACAGCCTTGCGAACTGCCACGGATCAGAGCCAATACTTTTACGATGCTTTTAGCGCTGAATTCCAACAACAACAACGTGGATCAGTCGTTCGGGTTAGAAATAGGATACAGATTTACCCTCGCGTTCGTGTCGTGCACGTATGACTGTTGGAATCGAAAAGCTATAATATCAGGAACACTCAACCTGATAAAAAGTAAGTGCAGTTATTCGATTAATTTCATGTTTGTTCTGCGTAATTCACGTGATTTTTTATAATTATCTTGTTTTTAAGATTTAATATAGACAAATTGCGATTTTTTAAAAAATGCATTAATTTTCCGTCGGAACTAGGACCATCTTACCCATCAACACATGGCCGGAACCAAAAGAATTACTTTTTTCCAGGGGAGCCGTGAATATCTGGTTCGCTTAGTCGGCTTAAAAAAGGCAAAAAAATCCGACTAGGATCGAACCCAGATGATAAGAAGCAGGCATTTTTATCACTCACTCACCTCCGCTTTAAACAAAAAAAAACTACTCTTTTGTTTTTAGTCCGGGAAAGCATGTGCTTTGAAAGAAAGATTCACCTACTCTGCCAACTTAATACTATGAACGCCTCCTTCAAAAGAAGGAGTCTACTACATTTGTGCCTTATTCCTTATTGCTTAAAAATAGGAGCATTTTTTTCTTTCGCACTATCCTACACAAATGAGTGCTTCAAAATGGAGAGTCATTTACTCTTCTGCCATGTTCCAAATGAATGCTTGCATAAACAGACGGTCTCATCTACTTTATCAAATTATTCTGAGAAAACGCTAGTTTTTCATAACTTCAGTTAACCCAAACAGTTACAAGAATCAGAATAAAATGATTTTGGAAACTATTTTGTCCGGTTGCTGGTGTACTTAAGTTCAAGGTAAACCGCATTTTACTTGGACCTCTATTATACGGAAGCATTTGGATGAAAGAACGATTACATTCCCGCAGTTACGCTCTTTTCAAATGTTGGTCTAGATTTCTTTGTTTCCGGATGAGAATCTGTTCATTTCAGCTATTGTATACCATACATGCAAAAACAAGTCTGATCACCATAAAGGTGAATTATTCTGGGAACCACTTCTGGTAAGCGTTGCATCTCGGATGATGATTTCTAGTTGAACGCAGCGAACATTTCACAAGCTCGACAGTGGAAAATCCCCCGATTGATGGGATTTGCTCTATCGCGCTTGGAACTTGAGCACAAGGTTTTAGATTGAAGAAAAATGGAACTTGTGCATATTCAATAATACCACAATAGTTAGAAAGCTTTCGCAAGTAGTTTATGTGTTGTTGTTTAGCTAGTCCAAAAATTCAACAAATTGAACAATGATTTTCACCATACAAGAAGAATTGAAATATGAAACACAATAAGATAACTATCTATGAATAAACAAGTGTGTTTTCTTGAAGTTTGAGCAGTCGCGTGCCTAGTTTTATTGTAATTAGTGTTATGTCCCAGCTTTCCTCATTTTGACTTCTGAATCCGACCCTGGTCGAAATTTTAGAAACTCAATTTCAATTGCAAACATAATTCATTGAGCTCTTGATGTGTTTTCATGAAGTTTGAGCAGTCGCATGGCCAGATTTAATGAAATTGGTGTTACGGCCGCTGCTGTCCCCCATTTTGACCCCTGAATCCGGCTCTGGTAAGAATTTCAGAAGATCACATTCAATTGAAAATGGAAATTTAAAAACTACTGATTTGTAAAGCTTGAATAGCTGCATGTCAATTCCCGCAGGCATGTTTCATTGAAATTGGTTTTGTAGCTCACACTATTCCATTGTGAGCCCTGAATCCGGCCCTGAATTTAGTCAACCATGTCCTATTCAAATGATGAAACTATCGAAATCGACTAGAATTCTGTCAAATATGTTTTAGAAATGGTTTGATGGTTGATTTGTAAATTCCGAACGTAAACATGGCCAGAACATTGAGTTGATGTTCGAATTACAAGGAAAAAGACCCCCGCGCACACCTATTTTTAGCAATAACTCGGACCTGAACAGGAATTTCGGTCTTGAAATGTATCAGGGCAAAAATATAGCTATTCCCATTGAGCACAAATGAAACCGCGAGGAATTCCGACGATCAGGTGCTGAATGCGAGCCATTTGAAAAAAAAATCCGTTCGTCCTGGGTCTTTGAGGGTTAACAGATTAGGTCGGAGAAGGGTCGTTTGGCCGAAACCCATCCAGCCAAAAGATATTTGGCCGAATGCCACTAGGCCGAACAAACCATTAGGCCGAAACCCATCTGACCGAAAGTCATTTGGTCGAATAAGACATTTGGCAGAAAAGTTTTCACTACTTATTTCCCAATTCTCACTGTGAAAAGTGAGTAGGGCGAAATAGGAAGTGAGACGTCTCACTTCTCACATGTCCTATTCGGCAAATTGTGCTTTTCGGCCAAATGTTCTATTCGGCCAAATGTCCTTTTCGGTCAAATGTCCTATTCGGCCAAATGTCCACACATTTTGCGGAATGCACCTTTTTTCCGAAAGACATCTCACTGAATGTGATCTTTTCACCGAATCTTTTCACCGAAAGTCATTCCGCGGAATGCCATTTGGCGGAATTCAGTTAGAATAATTATTGTTGAAATATTTACCGATTTCTTCTTAATTACCTGCAATCCGGGCTAAACTCTTTTGGATTGTGATTTATAGCAATGAAAGAAGGTAATAAATTCTTTGAATGACCGCATGCGAACGTTATACCGCAAAGTCAGGGAACAATGCCTTCTTGAAATGGACACGTTGGCTCGGTACAAAGAAAAGAAAGAAGGTAGTCCCTTCTATGAATTAACGCGTCTGCCCGGTAAAAAGCAAAGGGAAAAGATAATGTCTACTTTGAATGGATGCGTCTGCCCGGTTTAAGGCGAAGGGAGGAGTAACGCCTTCTTTCAATGGATGCATCTGCCCGGTATAAGGCGAAAGGAGTTGATAATGCCTTCTTCAAAAGAACGCGTCTGCCCGGTTTAAGGCGAAGGGAGCGATGACGCCTTCTTTAAATGGATGCATCTGCCCAGTTTAAGGCGAAAGGAGTTGATAATGCCTTCTTCAAAAGAACGCGTCTGCTCGGTTTAAGGCGAAGGGAGGGATAACGCCTTCTTTAAATGGATGCATCTGCCCGGTATAAGGCGAAAGGAGTGATAATGCCTTCTTTAAAAGAACGCGTCTGCCCGGTTTAAGGCGAAGGGAGGAGTAATGCCTTCTTTAAATGGATGCATTTGCCCGGTATTAGGCGAAAGGAGTTGATAATGCCTTCTTCAAAAGAACGCGTCTGCCTTCTTTAAGACGAAGGGAGGGATAATGTCTTCTTCAAATGGATGCATCTGCCCGGTTTAAGGCGAAGGAAGTTGATAATGCCTTCTTTAAAAGAACGCGTCTGCCCGGTTTAAGGCGAACGGAGTAGTAACGCCTTCTTTAAATGGATGCATCTGCCCGGTATAAGACGAAGGGAGTTGATGATGGCTTCTATAAAAGAACGCGTATGCCCGGTTTAAGGCGAAGGGAGGGGTAACACCTTCTTTGAATGGATGCATCTGCCCGGTATAAGGCGAAAGGAGTTGATAATGCCTTCTTTAAAAGAACGCGTCTGCCCGGTATAAGGTTAAGGGAAGGGTAATGCTGTCTTTAAATTGATGCGTCTGCCCGATATAATGCGAAGGAAGTGGTAATGCCTTCTTTAAATTGAAGCGTCTGCCCAGTAGAAGGTGAAAGGAGGAGATAAAGCGTTCTTCAAAATAACGCGTCTGCTCTACATAAGGTGATGGGATGGTGAATGAATGCGTCTGCCCGGTATAAGGCGAAAGGACGCATCTGTCAGGTAGGCGAAGGAAGGGGTAATGCTTCTATAAAAGGATGCATCTGCCTGGTATAACGCGAAAGAAGGGGTAATGCCTCCTTTAAATGATTGCTCTGCCCGGTACAAAGCGAGGGGAGGATATAATTCCATGTACAAATGAATACGTTTTCTCGGTATAAGGCGAAAGGAAAAAAAATAGAGGATTATTCATAAAAACGCCTATTTGAAACAAAGTAAAGAGAGGAGTCCGTCTGCCAGATATAATAAAGGATTTGTAGGCTATTGAAATTTTAAAAATTACTTCTACATGTTCTGGGAGGCCTTCTTTAGCCGTGCGGGAAGGTGCGTGGCTGCCAAGCAAGACTCAGCATAGACTAGGAGACTGGGTTCAACTTCTGGGTTCAACGGTCTAGGAAATTTATCGGTAAAAAAAACTTGTCGACTTTTTTAGGCATAAAAGTCTCAACGTCTTTATAGAATTCCATTATATATATATTTATCAAATTTTTTTGAAACTATATAACTATATGCCATATGCCAAAAAAAAAAAACAACCGTCAGGGCACCCGATTGAAGCGATTTGGATAGGAGAAGTGGAATCGCCAACTTCCTATTGTTAACATTTCGTGGATAAAGGGCGGGCTCTTCTCCCCATCTATTGGGTCAATCTGGGAAACGAGGGCTAGATTATATTATTGTATGTACGAACTTTCTTCTGGAAGGAGATTCTCTATTCATCCCGTGGATTCGCATAAGTGTCTCTGCTTATGGAACCACCCCACCCATTTTTGGCCCTTCATACAGGAGTTTGATGAAATACAAACAATAACATAATCATGATCAAATCGTTTGTCAGATATGGCCAGTAGAGTGATTCAAATTTTGACTTTTTTGCTCCCCTATGCTTAAACGATGGCATTTGCTATTTTAATAATCGTCCTAAATTTTTAGCTAATTTGGATGTAATTTGACTGAGCACAAGCAGTTTGAACCTTATATGAAAATTACTAAGAAAACAGTAACTTTTGTGAAAAACCATTCCCCATCATTGCCCATTAGGCTCTAAAAATGTATGAATACGTTAGCAACATAGGGAATTTAACAAGGGAAAATATCGTCGTTGTTGCTAAACGATTTGATGTTGGCAACAAAAGTTATTAGGGAAATACTGAATTGTGGGAAATTCAATTTAACACGTAAAAGAATAACATCAATATCAATAATGAGCATTTCTGTTTTTTTCTTTATAATTTTGCAAACAAAAGTCAGATTGCTTCGCAACAACAACTGCCTTTCAGTTTAGGATCTATTCTATGATAGCGATGCGTTAAATATATTCAAATAGATTCTGGGCTGCTTCACGAAACGATCCTTTACATAAGTGGCAATTGTCATAGTAATTTTCATATAACTATAACCAAATGTCCCATTCGGCCTAATGTCCTATTCGGCCAAATGTTCTATTCGGCCAATTTCCTATTCGGCCAAATGTCCTATTCGGCCAAATGTCCTATTCAGCCAAATGTCCTATTCAGCCAAATGTCCCATTCGGCCAAATGTCCTATTCGGCCATATGCCTATTTGGGCAAATGTCCTATTCAGCCAAATGTCCTAATCGGCGTAATGTCCTTTTCGGCCAATTGTCCTATTCGGCCAAATGACTTACGGCCTAATGGTCTGTTCGGCCAAATGATGTATTTAGCCAAACAACTTCCGACCTACTGTCCTTCGGCCAAACGGCCCTTCCCCATTAACATCGAGGCCGTCATAACTACAATATGTAAACTTGGAAGATCTCACTAATTTAATCTTCGCCGCACGTTCCTTGTCGATTAGCAAACGACTTCCAATTATACTCCCGTTATAATGATGAAAACTTCATCATTATAACGGGAGTATAATTGGAAGTCGTCAGAAGTCAGATTTAATCTGAGTGGCATGGATAAACATACAATGAGATGAACAATAAATTCTTCACCATCTTCAGCGATCGAATCCATTCGGCTCCGGTTGATTCCGAAGGACGATTGCACGCTTGATTCCCGGTGCCAGCCCGTTGATGAACAACTTTTGTTTGCAACTTCGACTCTGAACACTTCATTTGGGGCGACGAGCACGTCATCAGATATAAAAAACACTAGTCGTCAATTGAAGCTGTTGCTGTAGCTGGTAAGATTAAGCTTGGTTGTTCCCACGGCTGCTTCCGCGTTGCCAATGAAGCCTACAACCTCATCCAAGATGTGACCGGCTATCTTGAACTTTGCTACTGTAGGATCAAACCAAATTATTGTTCTTGAAGTTTCGCCTAGACTAAGCCACTTGCATCAAATATTCGGTTTAATTTCCAATGTCAATGTCATGAAACAAACATTTCAATACCCAATTTTCAAAACGACTTATCTGCTTCTGTAAACAAAGATTAAAACGTTGATTTTATTATTTTATTTGATTACGCATCGAATAAACAAAAAATCATTTGTACGAAATGAATCACAAACTCACATGGGGGAAGGCGGCTATCAAAAAAAAGTTTACGTAATAAGGTGTACGACCCCGAAGGAGGAGTTCTCGTCACTTATCCTTCAAACAGGGGAAGTGAACGTGAAGAGCTCTATCTCCAGACATTATCCGATAATCGTACAGTAAGGTTCTTGAAAACCATCAATTGTAAAAAAATAAACCTATTTAAAAGAACGTTGAACTGTGCATATAATTAATCTTTTGACATATTGAAAAAAAATCGATGTTATCGATTAATCGATTAGTTTTTGTCGATTAATCGAAGCAATATATTGACTCAAACTCGTTAATCGATAAATTGCAAAATTCATCAGCAAATGTACTGATTAAGTTTGTGCGTGATGTTGCCAGTCGGTCGTCAAACTCATACCTGACCGCGTTGCGTAGTTAAGAGCACGTAACTCAAGTTCAGTTCAATCGAAGTTGATTGCATACATTTGTGAGTACTTCGACTAAGCGTCCGATTTGGGAATCTCGGGCTCATTCAGTAGCCGCCAAGTTGCGAAGCCCGGTGGAGGTCCTTCCTAGCTTAGTCTAGTGTACTGAGGGTCATGGGTTTGAGTCTCATCGAAGGAAAATAGAAAGTAGTACATTTTTCAAATCAAAAAACCTCAACATAATTTACATTTTCACATCGGAGTTTTTCAGAATATTTTGTTTTTTTAAATGTACTTTTTTGGACATACTAGGAGCAAGAAATAAATGCAACAATAGATTTGGCTAGCTGCTGTTATTGAATCGGAATTAATCAAAATACCAGTGTCTTATAAAATTATGTATTATCCCCTTCCCATCCATGCATACATCTCTATATTGCTGTACAAAGTTCCTACTTTACCATGGGACGATCGTCAAGCGAAAACAAATAACATTATCCCGGAGCCATGTGCTCGTGCCAATATACCTGAGCATTCAATAAAATCAAGCCACGTAAATGGCCCCAGACAATCGTCTTCAGATTCGACGGCTGTTATGTAGAGTCTGAGCCTGTTGCCTAAGGATTTTTTATTACTGCTCGCATTGTGTAAACAATAATCAAATTGCCCCCCATTGAATCCTATGTTTACAATCTCAAGCAAAAATGCTAATAAGCCACGAAGGTATTGATCGCCTGATTAGCATTTTCGCCCCAGATATGTTGGATATTCAATATTTTACGAATTTTTATTGAGTGGTTATTTTCGATACCACTTGCACATTTGGAACGAAATTTATGTCCCTGAGTTGTTTTGTCTACGTAACAATGAAAACGACCAACACTAATATATGTACTGAGTCTTGTCTACATAAATTTGGAGCTATGTCACGTTTCAGAGGGCGAGTTGGCACCAGTAATAAGCAAAAGTAGTTGTCTTTATTTTTTTATTGCATTGAACGCATAGCCTGTTACGCGCCTTTGGAACATCTTTGTGAAAAACATCCGACTATTTTTGGCACCCTTTGAGATTGTCCCTAATTGAGTTCGATTGCAGTATTATAGTGCGAACAAAAATTCAACATCCGGCAGGACCCGAAAACCGTTGAGTAAACGGACACATTACTAAATGGAACTGTAATCGACTGATAATGGTGACAATTAAAACAACTTTCCGTATCAATTGAGTATAATTCCGCAATGTTTCTCATTTTTTTTCACATTCTACTTTTTAATACCAGCAGTCAATAACAGTCGATTGCTTTTGAATTGCAAACTTGTTCGTTTACATGTCGCACTGGAGCGAATCGGCACTCGCTTTTGCAATGAAAAAGGGTAGATGATTGTTCGCAATCGTATCCATGGGGGTAGGATAGAAACAGTGTGAAATGTTGCGAATAAGATCCAATGGTTACAGCAAGTTGGCTTACATCGCCCTGCGCCCTAAACAATGATGCGTTTTATGAGGCGTCAGAAATAATCAACTAATATGAAGTGGTAGAGAGAAAAATGTGTCACGTTTTTGGAGAGGGGGACCCAATACCTCAGATAGCCTAACCAGTAAAACATGCTTTTGCGAAAACAGATGGAGACGATAAAAAATAGTAAAAGCTTTCGTAGAAATTTTCAGGAATTTGATTGAAAAAAATTCGGTCAAGCTTCTGGAATTTCGTGAGAATTTTTCGTGGATGTTCGGGACAAATTGGAAATGGCTATTTGAGAAAATTTCACGTGAATAGTCGAAACAATTTTCAAAGATGGGCAGAGATCAACGGACAATATTTCAGCAAACGACTCTCTCCAAGGTAGAGGACATGATGAATACCCGTCATTTCACCTACATGCTGCCGGAGTCAGATGGGCAAGAGGCGCTACCATTCGCAGTACATGGTGGACAAAAGGTGGGAGCGATGGTACATGGAATATCTGTCTGGTACCGGAATCGGTGAACAAAATGGGAAGGGCTATATAGAACGTCCCTGGTAAACAGATAATTCAGATGGCGACCGTGACTGGACATACATACCATGTTCACAATGTTTAAATAAACCCTGTAACCGTTTACATAAAAATCACATACCAGCAATCCTATCACCGAAACGATCATCGAACGCGAAAGCGCAATTATGCAATTTGAAACAGCACATCATGGAAATCATTCACCACCGAGTTACATCATTCTACCACCTCTCTCTCTATCTTCACTTATGATGTCCGGAGTCGACAGCATGCAACAAGGTGGATTCAAATGACAAGCCAAGCCTAATTGACTACGACAATAACCGAAATTGCTGAGGACGCTAGGATGAGCATTTTGAAATTATTTCCCATTCCCCTTGCTTCACACGACACAACACATTATTTTTTTCAAAAACATACAAATTAATTACTAGACCCGAGAAACATAAACGTTTAAAACTGTGAACAAGATGGATCGTTTCAGTTGGTTGATCCGCTGCAAGTCAAATACCGAATTACACACGTGCAGCATGGCGTCTTTATAATGCGTTCAAGTTCAACTTATTTACTTGAATTTGTTGATTATACGCTTAATGCAATGGATAAAGGAAACCACGTGGAAGCTCTTTATACAGACTTTACTGAAGCATTTGATCACATAGATATACTTATGCCTCTATTCAAATTGAAATAAAAACTGGAATTGATCCTGGTCTCCATAGATAGAGGGCTTGATGGCATTGGCCAATTAATTATAAATTTTAACAACAATAGATCGAGACTTATTCAACTGTTCCCCAGGGCTCTCATTTGAGACCTCTATTATTCATAATATATGTATATGTAGTGCTAATATATGAATCGGTGCCAGCGAAAGTGGTACATGTTACATTGAGTAAATTTCTAATCTTGTGAATGTTGATGCGTGTCAGTCCAGATTCCTTCCTCGATGTTCCTATCATCGAGGCCACGTAACACCACCTTTAGTGGCTTGTCGCTGGGGACGTCGTGCGTAAAATACTCCAGTTTCTCCTTCTTCAGTAGTTCCAGTACTCTGTAGTATTGGGTCTTTGTCTCAGCCATCAGTTTTAGACCATTAGAGCACAGCTTGATTATGCATCTTAAAGTGCCCTTTGCTATGCGGTACCGTAGCTCAATACGCAGAATTGAAGGGTCTCCCCTGACGAAAATTGGCGGGCACTTCTCCTTCCGCTCTGATTGATTGCATTGCTGCTGTTGCTTCTGTTTCTTATTTACCAGCGGATTACCGCCATCTTCGTCATTCAGCGAGGAGTAGGGCAATTGATCCGATGGTTGTAGCACCAATAGTTGCGGTAGTCCATGTTTTGTCAAATCTACGAATTAATCGCAGTAGTCTACATGATCTATCGTTTGCTTGACATATCAACCCACTGTACAAAGAGAAACAACTACGGAATTCATCCAAAATAGGTAATTATCATTAAAACAATTTAATATTTTCCGTCTTTGCACCAATAGTTGCGGTAGTGCTCTCATATTTGCGAGTCCCATAGAAAAACAATGGGATTCGCAACTATAGGAACACAAATTAAAAAATACCGCAACTATTGGAATCAGAGCATAAAATATTCACTTTCATGAAGCACATTCACTCCGACTTTTGACATTCGTGTTTTGATTATTCAAAACATAGAATGATTTACTCAGTTTACTTCTTCATAAATTCATTCAATTGATTACCACTGAGTATGGCAAAAAAAAAAACAAAATTAGCTTTGATTATATTGACATTTGACGCTAAAAATGCCCCTCAATTGAACGTCGGGATAAGATCTATGCGTGTATTTATTTAAATCATCAAAAATGTGTTCAGTTTTACGATTATTTAATTATTTGTGATATTCAAATAAATACTCACTGACCCATATTCATTCTGAAAATTGACGGTGCAGAGCCGAATATGAATATGTTTAAAAGTGAAGTGACAAAGAAGGCCGATGGGTTTAATTTTAGCGCACAATTATGAATATTGTTGCGATGGTTTCCTGACTGCTAGAAAGTAAGTCCAATAGCTTTTGCATACACCCACAAGGTAAGCGAAACAAAATATGTATCAGTTTTAAGAGCTAAAACAATGAGGAAAAGTGCTTAGTTCCTCCATTATTGGGTCATTTACCCTAGAAGTTGTTGTCTTTTTCGCACCTCTGTTTGCAGCTGTATTAGCTGTCGCCTCTCCCATGGTGGGTTCGAAAAAAGCACTCGCTAACGCGTAGTGCACTTCGCACGAACGAACCGGGTCGATATTGTACTCAATATAAACGCGAGACGTCCGATCAGATAATTGTAGAACAAAAAATGTTTAAATAAAGAAGAATTTTACTACTATCTGATCGGTGGTCTGGCTTGAACTGATTTTCGGCAATGGACGTTGATATCTGGGCCTCCCATGTCCTACTTTTTTGCATTCTCAATTCGGTTGTCAGTAATGACCAAGGCCTATGAGAGTATCGGCTTTTATCCATCCCGCTCGGTTCCAAGCGGCAACCAGGTGGCGGTAGTGCGCAAAAGTCCAAACACAAGCCAAATCGATGCGAGCGCCATCGGTGGCCGATTGACCAACTACAAAAAATTAAATAAATCTTTAAAAAGGTGATTAACACATGTTCGATGAGTGCGACGTCTGTTTCTCTGTCTAAGGAGTGGGAAGTGAGAAGTGAATAGTGAAAAGTTAGAAATGAGAGAATGAATCTAATACAGATTAGTGAGAAGTGAGTACTTGAGAACTGAAAATTTAGTACTGCATAGTGTGGAGAAGGTGGAATAATTAATGAGAAAGAATGAATTTGGAAGGGGAAATTGAAGAAGGACGAAGATATAATGAAGAAGGAAGAAATAAGAATGAAAAGAGACAAGGAAAACAAAAAAAAAGTGGACCTGTTTGCCGCTGGATATTTTATCGGCAGCGGCGTGACAGATTATTTCCAGCCAGCAGCGGTGGCGTAATCGGTGGGGGCGACGTGGCGGCTTGGGACGGCGTGAACCACTTTCGTGCATTGGAAATTCCACCGCTTTTGTTCTGAAATTCTTTCAGGTATTACTCCGTAAGTTCCTCCAAGAATTCCTCCGGAAGTTTTTCCTAGAATTCCTTCAAAAGTTCCTCCAGGAATTCATCAGGAGTTCTCCATAAATTCCACCGGAATTTCCTCCACAAAATCCTACGGAAGTTGTACCAGAAATTCCTCCGGAAGTTCCTCCAGAAATTCCTCCAAAGCTCTTAAAAAAATTCCACCGAAAGTTCCAGAAATCCTTCCAAAAGTTCCTCCAGAAAATCCTCCAGAAGTTCCTCCAGGAATTCCTCCGGAAGTTCCTCAAGAAAATCCTCAGGAAATTCCTTCAGAAATTCCTCCACAAATTCCTTCGGAAGCTCCTCCACAAATTTTTCAGAAAGTTCCTCCAGAAAATCCTCCGGAAGTTCCTCCAGAAATTCTTCCTGAAATCCTTCCGTAAGTTCCACCGCAAATTCCTTTGGAAGCTATTCCAAAAATTCCTCTGGAAGTTCCACCAGGAAATCCTCCAGAAGTTTCTCCAGGAATTCCTCCGAAGCTCTTCCTGAAATTCCACACATTCTTCCGGAAGTTCTTCCACAAGTTTTTCAGTAAGTTCCTCCACAATTTCCTCCGGAAGTTCCTCCAAAAGTTACTCCAGAAGTTGTCCCAGAAATTCCTCCGAAGCTCTTCCAGAAATTTCTCCGAAAGTTCCTCCAGAAATTCATCCAAAAGCTCCCCCAGAAGTTCCTTCAGAAAATTCTCCGGAAATTCCTTCAGATATTCCTCCGGAAGCTCCTTAGCAAATTCCTCTGGAAGTTCCACCACAAATTTTTCGGAAGTTCCTCCAGAAACTCCACCGGAATTTCCTCCACAAATTCCTCTGGAAGTTCCACCACAAATTTTTCGGAAGTTCCTCCAGAAACTCCACCGGAATTTCCTCCAGAAACTCCTCCGGAAGTTCCTCCAGAAATTCCTCCAAAGCTCTTCCAGAAATTCCACCAAAAGTTCCTCCAGAAATCCCCCAAAAGTTCCTCCAGAAAATCCTCCGGAAGTTCCTCCAGAAATTTTTCCAGAAGTTCTTCCTGAAATCCTTCCGTAAGTTCCACCGCAAATTCCTCCGGAAGTTCCTCCAAAAATTCCTCTGTGAGTTCCACCAGGAAATCCTCCGGAAGTTCCTCCAGGAATTCTTCCAGAAGCTCTTCCTGAAGTTTCGCAGGAAGCTCCACCATAAGTTCTTCCGGAAGTTCTTCCACAAGTTTTTCAGAAAGTGACTCCATGAATTCCTCCGGAAGTTCCTCCAAAAGTTACTCCAGAAGTTGTCCCAGAAACTCCTCCGAAGCTCTTCCAGAAATTCCTCCGAAAGTTCCTCCAGAAGTTCCTTCAGAAAATTCTCCAGAAATTCATTCAGAAATTCATCCGGAAGCTTCTCGACAGATTCCTCCGGAAGTACCTCCGGAAGTTCCTCCAGGAGTTGCTCAAGGAGTTCCTCCAGGAATTCCTCCAGAAGTTCCTCCAGAAAATTCTTCGGAAATTCCTTCAGAAATTCCTCCGGAAGCTCCTGCACAAACTCCTCTGGAAGTTCCACCACAAATGTTTCAGAAAGTTCTTCCAGAACAAATTCCTCCGAAATTTCCTCCAGCAAATCCTCCGGAAGATCCTGAAGAAATTCTGCCAGAAGTTCTTCCTGAACTTCCTTCGTAAGCTCCACCACAAATTCCTCCGAAAATTCCTCCAAAAATTACTCCGGAAGATTCCCCACAAATTCTTCCGGAAGTTCCTCCACCAACTTTTCAGAAAGTTTCTCCACAAATTCCTCCGGATTATCATCCAGAAATTCCTCAGGAAGATCCTCCAGAAATTCTTCCGGAAATTCCACCAGAAATTCCCCCAAAAATTCTGCAGGAAGTTCCACCAGGAATTCCTCCATAAAGTCTTCTGGAAGTTGCTCCACAATTTTTTCCTGAAGAGGCATTCCACGGGGGCATGTCAGTCGATCCTGAGCGACCATTTCGAAAATATTTGAAACTCTGCACAGTTTTTCAATTTCATCTAAATCGTCATTTTTCGATATCAAATCTTCATATTGAGTCACGACTAACTTTTCAAAAGGGTGTATGTGAAAATGGTTCAAAAATATTTAAAAGCTGCACAGCAAAAACGGAATGTTCGATTGTTATGATTTTTCAGCAAAGTTAGACAACTAAATGGTGATTCTTAAGAAAATGTGCACAGTAAAAAAAATTTTTTTTGCCTTTAAAATATCATTTTGTCACAAAAACTCAAATATCTCAAAACCCTATCTTTTTTCGAACGTAATTTTTAGGGAAAACGGTCCATTATATTAGCTATCTATCATAAAAATTTGGTGATGGTAAACTAATAAACAAAAAGTTATGACATTTCAAACATTTCACAATTTTCACATTTAGTAAAAAATTTTTTCTGTGTAAGTTATTTCGAGAATTGCAGTTTGATGCAGATTTTATTGTTAAGGGACGTGATTTAAACAAGTTGTTTTCATGATATTTTGATTTAATTATTCATAGCATCTATAAGAAACTTAGACACGATCCAGTGTTGTGATCAAAAGTATTGATAGTGTCATAATTTTCATTGCACGTGACTGGCGAAAAATTCTTTTAATAGTGTTGAAACCTGTTGATAATAACGTTGATAGAAACATATCAGAAATGTTATTTTTAAGACAAAAGCTGCAAAATCAAAGATTTATATACACGTGTACGTCTATAGTTAACCTGCAAAAATATACCTCTTAGAGAATAGACTTTATGATCGGGAGGAAACGGGTATCTTCAACAACAACAAATGCATGATAGGTACATACCATGACAATGCTCACGAAAAGCAAAAAATTACTACTACTAAGGTTGTTAAAGATCTTATAGTAATTTTTTCTTCAGTCAAGCAAATGACACCAAACTAGTCAGTAAAAACTTAAAAGTGATTTTGTTTATTGAAATATTACGAACAACATGAGTAGCCGCTTTCTCAACTGTTGTAGGCCGTTTGATGGAAAAAGTGTTCAAAAGAGTTACGAAATCTCACCGAAAGCACCATAGATAAACTGAAAGCGACTGGTTATGCTCCAATGTCCACATTGAATACAAATTTACGCATTTGCACGTCCTGCCGTCTAAACGTTGACAAAAGAGCAATCTGTATATCATCGGTTGAGCAGAGCGCAGGAAGTTCGAAAACGACAGCAACTGAGGAATTGCCAGATGTATCGACAACAACTGAGGAATTACCAGAAGTATTAAGTGCTGAGAGCCTTGCCACCGTACCATCAGCGAAATCTGTTTCAACAAATCAATCGGAAGATGAGTGTATCCAAAAGGTCAACATCGAACGCTTTAACGAGGGCATAGCTGGGATAAAAGTGACTCCGATTAAATGGAGTAAGATGGACTACGTTTATTACCCGGAGAAAAATACCGTGAAATAAACGAAGCTGTACGAAGAAACCTCTTCAAATTAGGACCTGATGATGTGGAAAATACAGACTACGATGAGGTAATTATAAATATGAAGGAAAGGTTCTCGAATGCAGCCACGACAAGGAAAGAAAATTATTGATTTTGTCGATGCTGCCAAGTTCGTGGTCTATTCAGGATGCCATTGATGAGTTCAAAACCAATAGAAATACAGTAAAAGAGGCAAAACAATTGAAGAATAACTGTCTTTCAACCAAAAAATACTAGGTCTAGTACTGCATTAACAGATGAGACAAAAGAAATAGTAGTTCAATATTTTGAAGATGATGAAGTAAGTCGAGCTATGCCTGGTCAAAAAGATTATGTATCAGTAAAAAAGATGGAAAGCGTCAAGCAATCCAAAAACGATTAATGATGACGACTTTGAAAGAAGCGTACACACGCTTCAAGGAAATTCACGATAATATTAAAATAGGTTTTTCCTCATTTGCAAGCCTTCGGCCAAGGCAATGTAAGCTTCTTTCCAATTAAGGAACACATAATGTGTGTGTGCACAACCCATGAGAATATTAATCTTATTTTACATAGTTTGAAAAGAATCAATTTAACAAAGGATATTAAAATGTTAACTGGTAGTCTTTTGTGTGAAAATACAACATCAAATTGCTATCTACGATCTTGTTCGGATTGTCCAGATTCTTCATCATTGGAAAATACTTTATTCGCTGAGTTTGAAGAAAAATATATTGATCAGTTATCATTTGAGCAATGGGTGACCACGGATAGGTGTGACATAGAAACTATTGTAAAACCTGTAGATGAGTTTGTGTCATATTTTGGCTTGAAATTAGAAAGTTTAATCCTCACGATTTCATTAAAACAGAACAATCCAGCTTTTTAAAAAATACGAAAAATACATTACAAAATGGTGAATTTTTAGTCATTTGTGATTTTTCTGAAAATTACAGCTTTGTATTGCAAGATGAAGTGCAGTACCATCACTGGAACGTACAACAAGCTACAATTCATCCATTCGTTATTTATTTTAATGGAAGTACGCAAATTGAACACTTAAGTTTTATTATAATTTCCGAAGATTTAAGACACGATTCAGTATCCGTAAACTTGTTCATTGAAAAATGATTAACTTTTACGCGTTGATAAGCATAAAGAAGTCAAAAGATATATTTCATGTCTGATAGAGCAGCGTCGCAGTACAAAATCGTAAGAATTTTTCGAGCCTATGTCAATTTAAATCAATGTACGGAATTGATGCAGAATGGCATTTTTGCTACATCACATGGCAAAGGTCCTTGTGATGCTATTGGAGGAACAATAAAGCGCATGGCCACAAGAGCAAGTTTAGCCAAAGAACGTGAGCATCCAATTAAAACTGCGAAAGAACTTTTTGATTGGGCAAATCGTAGAAAAGAAAAAGATTTAACCAAATTATCATTTTGTTTTACTACTACTGAAGAGTACGAAATAAAGACTTCAGAACTCAGCGAGCAATTTAATAACGCGAAAACGATCCAAGGAACCCAAAAATTTCACTGTTTCATTCCATTGTCGGAAAATAAAATTAAAGCAAAACTATACTCAAACTGTGCTGATAATAATTCAAAAGTGTTCGATATTTTAAAAAATTTGAATAAAAATAAATAAAAAATAAGTATTAATAAACTATTTTCATGATATCATAACCCATACCAAAATTCAAACCCAAAACTCTTAGAGTTTCTATAACAACATTGTGTAACTGCCACATTTAATTTAATACTTAGGATAATATTAATTCATTTTTATTTATTTATACATATAATATTTATACATATAATATACATAATATCGATGAATACATAAATATGGAATATCATGAAAACAACTTGTTTAAATCACGTCCCTTAACAATAAAATCTGCATCAAACTGCAATTCTTGAAAAAAAAAATACACGGAAATTTTTTTTTGTTTACTATATGTGAAAATTGTGAAATGTTTGAAATGTCATAACTTTTTTGTTTATTAGTTTACCATCACCAAATTTTTATGGTAGATAGCTAATATAATGGACCGTTTTCCTAAAAAATTACGTTCGAAAAAGATAGGGTTTTGAGATATTTGAGTTTTTGTGACAAAAATGATATTTTTAAAGGCAAAAAATTTTTTTACTGTGCACATTTTCTTAAGAATCACCATTTAGTTGTCTAACTTTGCTGAAAAAATCATAACAATCGAACATTCCGTTTTTGCTGTGCAGCTTTTTAAATATTTTTGAACCATTTTCACATACACCCTTTTGAAAAGTTAGTCGTGACTCAATATGAAGATTTGATATCGAAAAATGACGATTTAGATGAAATTGAAAAACTGTGCAAAGTTTCAACTCAATAGAAAATCATGAATTAAAAATTTTCTTAAATTTTAATGCTGTTGCTTGGAATCGCTCTGAAGTTATTCCCGAAATTCCTCTGTAATTTCCACAACAAATGTCTCCGGAAGTTCCTCCAAAAAATCCTCCGGAAGTTCTCACAAAAAAATACTCCGGAAGTTTCTTCAGAAATTCCTCCCGAAGTTTCTCCAGAACTTCCTCCGGAAATTTCCTCAGCAATTCCTACGGAGGTTCCTCCACCAATTTTTCCCGAAGTTTCTCCAGAAATTTCTCCGGAAGTTTCTCAAGAAATTCCTCCAGAAGTTTCTCCAGAAATTTCTCCGGAAGTTTCCCCAGAAATTCCTCCGGAAGTTCCTCCACCATTTTTTCCGGAAGTTTCTCCAGAAATTCTTCCAGGAGTTTCTCCAGAAGTTCATCCGGAAGTTCCTCGAAAAATTCCTCCGGAAGTTCTCACACAAAAATTCTCCGGAAATTTCTCCAGAAATTCCTCCGGAAGTTTCTCCAGAACTTCCTCCGAAAGATTCCCCAGAAATTCCTTCGGAAATTTCTCCAAAAGTTTCTCCAGAAATTCTTCCAAAAATTACTCCGGATTATTATTCAGAAAATCCTTGGCAAGTTTCTCTAGGAATTCCTCTGGAAGTTCTCACAAAAATTCCCCCGGAAGTTCCTCGAGAAATTCTTTCGAAAGTTCCTCCAGAAATTCCTCTGGAAGTTCCACGTTCCTCCGAAAGTTCCTCCAGAAAATCCTCCGGAAGTTGCTCCACAAATTCTTCCAGAAGTTTATCCAGAAATTCCTCCGGAAGTTCCTCTTCAAAATTTTCATAAAAGTTCCTCCAGAAATTCCTCCGGGAGTTCCATATTTCTTTTCCGAAAGTTCCTCCAGAAATTCCTCCGAAAGTTTCTCTAGATATTCCTCCGGATGTTTCTCAAGAAATTCATCTGGTAGTTCCTCCAAAAATTCCTCCGGAAGTTCTCAGAAAAAATACTCCGAAAGTTTCTCCAGAAATTCCTCCGGAATTCCTTCGGAAGTTCGCTCAAAAATTACTCCGGACGTTACTCCAAAAATTCTTCCGGAAGTTCTCACAAAAATTACTCCGGAAGTTCCTGCAAAAATTCCCCCGGATGTTTTTACAGAAATTTCTCCGGAAGTTTCTCAAAAAATTCCTCCAGAAATTTTTTCGAAAGTTTCTCCAGGAGTTCTACCAGAAGTTTTTTTTTCTGAAATTCCTCCGGAAGTTGCTCCACAATTTTGTTAGAAAGTTCCCCCACAAATTCGGAAAATTCGGATTATCCTCCAGAAATTCCTTCGCAAGTTCCTCTAGGAATTTCTCCGGAAGTTCCTGCAGAAATTTCACCGGAAGTTCCTTCGGGAAATTTGTGTATGCAAATTTTGAGTAGTACACCCTTTAAGAAGAAGTAGATTCTTAATATTATTCACGTCGAAACTCAGACATTTTCCGAGGAATAAGCATTTAATAAAGAAAACCAATAGTATAATCACGAAGCATGCAGATAAATCGTTTAATTCTTCCCTTGTTTGGGCATTAACGTACGAATGCAACTCATTAGTTTTCAGTCAAGTATTTTTTTGTTGAAACATTTTTTTTTACTTGTCCTATTTTCAAGGGAAACGAGTCGGAATCAATTATGTAATGTAAAAAAATCAATCTCAAAAGATAAATGCAGGAGCAATCGACCCGAATGAAAACCAAAAGAAATTCCAACTGAATTGTTAAATTGAATGCTTTTACACAATATTGCGCCGACTTTGCAGCATGGAGATATTTCCAAATCAAAGCACCCGAATTGTACAACCTCGTACTGTATGCCCCTGCTGCCGAGGCACGTCCTTTCTCTTCGAACCTGTTTCGGGGCTCGATAGTGCTATTAGGCTACAAACCATTCGATTTGGTTTCATATTGCGCTACTCCACTTCCACCCACTCAACCCATTTCATGCTCATTCGCATTCATGAGATGGTGTGTACCTACCGATCGGTATACGTAAACATACTTACCGGCAATGGCTGTGTGCAATGCACCGCCGAACCAACAACCATCCAGTAAGCTAGGGGTCGTGCCTCGTACCCAATGATGCATATGTTGTACACCAATATTTTTTCATCAGTTAGACCTGTGCGCCACCGGGACCGTGACCAGCAGCCTAATATCACAGATTTTCACAAAAATGTGTAAATTATTTCGAAATTTCCATCAAAGTCAAATTCCACTTCATGAGTTTATCGTCTAAGAACGTTCTGTAAAATAATTTTCCAGGCTTAGGCGACGAGTTCGTTAAATTTCACAGAATTGTCCTTTCTTGTCATAAAACTTGAAAGTTGTAGCATTACCGAAGGCACAGATTCCTAGACATGATAATCGAATGATGTTCAAGCCCCAATCTCATTGTAAAATTTACATCTGTCGGCGCACAGATCTGTTTCCAATTCCCCGAAAGAAAAAAAAACACCCGCAGAAGTATTAAACCTTTTTCATTTCACTTCTTCTAACTTATCCGAATTGAGGCCAACCCGGGGTTGCCTGTTGGTTGCTCGAATGGCGAACCAGTGCGATGATTCAGTTTGACCGGGTTCCGATCCAATTTGCGCGCTGCGAAAAATTGCTGTTCAAACATTTACACTTCGGCAAAGGCAGCCCCGGCAACGGACTAACTGGAGAGCACCACGTTGAAAGTATGTAGACACCTACATGTGTACTGCACATTGCCGATTTGGCCGACATTCTGCACCGTGCGTCTCCAGAGACACGGGATGGCGAGCAAATCAAATCAGTCAAATTGATTTAACTATTACGCTCAATGAAATAACGGTCGGAATTGCAAGTAAAGTGGAAAAAGGGTAACCGGGTCAAGTTTCCTGAGTAATGTCAGAATATAGAAAAAAAACACGATTTTCAATTCTATGGTTGGACTCAAAATCATAATTTAAATTTAAATTGAAGCTTCAGTAGCTTCGGTATATTCGTCATTCCATTGAATCAACGATTCAGAATCGATTTATCTTAAATTTTCGCAGGAGCCTTCAGTTTTTCCGCGATAGAGAGGATGAAAAATTACTGACAAATGTGTTGTGCGCGAGTGATGGATGTCGTGTTAGGCTTTCATGCCCAGGAAATGGATTCCATCCGCCCACACGTCGCCGTCATGAAAAAAAATCTAAGAACATATATGAAAAAAAAATCCATTAGGGAAGACAAAACCCCACGCTTTCATCTTTGCCAGGAAGGAGTCGGTTATTTGTCAAAGAGGTGTGGCGGAAATTAACACTAAGCTTGCGAGATTTTCAAATAAACTGACATAGGCATGCAAATCTCACTCTGGCGAGTAAGACAAATTGCGGAGGTCGGGTCGCGAAACGTTGCGTGAAAGATTTGGATTTGAATCCGGGTTAGGACTCAAATTTCGATCCGTATTCCATCTCACATAAACAGAAACTTGTGCACTGGATTTGAGCTGAATTAGGATTTCTCCAACTCGTGTAACGCTGTTAGGAAAATCGATTTCTGATTCGCATTTTGAAATGCTCGCAAAACTAAATCATTTTACCCATCCTCCTCTGCCAAGCGTCTAGATCTAAGACTCTCAGCCCTGGAGCCCTGGTGGTTGAACACCATCATTCTTGTGGAAAGGAGAAGCGTCGTACCGAGAAAAGCCTAATCTGACACGGTGGTGCACCGTACAGTAAATGTTCCTTCCTTTCGCCGTTCCAGCGCAGTCAGATACAGTTCTGTCTCGTAATATGCTGTCACCTCTCCAACATTGTTTCATTCATCATGTCAAAGTTATGATCATTTTTAAAATTATCTTGTGCTCATGAAGCACACTCGTTGTAAATATCAAAACCGTATAAAAGTTAAGTCTTCCAAAATGTGTTTTTTGTGGTCGCGTGGCACGAGAACCGACTCTACCATCTGCGACATCGGGACCACACGATTGATGATGCGAAGACGTTTGACATCTAGTGCTAGCGATGAACAGATTCAGCAAGTTTGCCCCTTTTGCGTGGAAATGGATGGAGGGACTTTAAATCCGAAATGGATTTTTTGTACCGAAATAGGACACGTTCATGTGTGTATGAAGCAATAAACTTATGCCAAAAGGCAGCACCTGGTGGAAAGTGTATCGTTAATCCATTTTTCAAGCAGTCTACGTGAAATTGTTCTCTAAATTGAGTTGAATTTTTGTCAGCAGAAGGTAGGGTGAATTGATGGCCTATTATCGCTTGGGTAGGCGCGAAAGATGTGCAAATAGAATTTTCATCAGAGGTGTGGATTATGCGTTGCGGTTCAAATGTTTTATGAAAAGGGGGAAGAAACGGTGCGAAAGTTACAAAATCAACATTTATTCAACATGGCGTTAGATATTTGAGCTTCGATCTTTGAAGTTAGCAATAATGACGTGCCGTATTGCATTTACTGCGAAAATCTGAATTTATAAAATTGGAAAATGAAGTTCTATTGATGCTAGATGTGCGATTGTGTAATGAAGGCTCCGTGATTTCGAAGAGATGGGAGGGAGTCTATCATCGACATCACGTTCTGCAGCCCTTAGCTGACGGAAAGCATGGACTGGAGAGTTAGCGAAGAGTACACTCACAGCGACCACCAGGCGATCCGCTACCGTATTGGCCAACGAAACCCTGGTGCATCACGAAGAAGGATAACCAGTGAACGGAGGTGGAAAACGAAAGCCTCAATCAAAGACCTATTCGTTGGGGCACTTCGACCAGACAGCAGTACCGAGATCGTTGATGCGGCCAAGCTAACAAGAAGTATAGTAATGACTTGCGACGCTACAATGCCATGAAAACTAGAACCGAGAAGGCATCGATAGACAAGGACACCCGCGCGTTACAGCGGATGTTCCCCAGGGCTCCATACTCGGTCGCACTCTTTGGAACGGGATGTATGACGGAGTGTTGACTTTGTAGGTGTTGGTGATGGAGACAGAGGTGAGACGACAACAGTTGTGGGACAATACGGAGAAAGGAAGGTGGATGCACCTGCTCATTCCGAACATGGCGATTTGGATGAACAGAAAGCAAGGCGAGGTTAATTTCCACCTGACGCAGTTGCACAGATGCTCAAGAAGTCTGAAATGTGAGATCGTCGAAGAGACGCTGGAGCACGTGGTCTTCGTATGTCCAAGGTTTGAGGCATTACGATAAGACTTGTGCGCTGATAGAAATGTTTACCGGTGACGGCGTAATAGATCATTTTCCGCCTGGTGGGTGGGTCGGCGTGAGCTAGTTTCGAGCGTCCAAAACTTCTCCGGAATTTCTTCAGAAGTTTCTCAATGAAATCCTCCGGAAGTTCCCACACAAGTTCGTTGGAAAGTTCATCAAGAAATTTCTCTGGAGATTCTTGCAGATATTCCTCCGGAAATACCTCTAGGAAGTTCCTCCAGATATTCTTGCGGAAGGTCGTCCAGAGATTTCTTCCGAAGTTCCTCCATGATTTCGTCTGGAAATTCCTGCAGGAATTCTTCCGAAGTTCCTACAGGAATTCCTCCGAAGATCCTCTAGGAATCCCTACGGAAGTTCCTTCAGGAATTCCTCTGGGAGATCCCGAGGAATTCCTACCGAAGGTCCTCAAGGACTTTCTTCCGAAGGTTCTCCAGAAATTCCTCCGGAAGTTCCTCCAGGAATTATTTTGGAAGTTCCTCCAGGAATTCTTCGGAAAACTTCTCCAGGAATTCCTCAGAAAGTTTCTCCAAGAATTCTTCCCAAAATTCCTAACAAATTGCATCCGAATTCCTCCAGCAATTCCTCAGAATGTTTTTTCGGAAGTTCGTCAAAAAATTGCTTCGGCAGTTTAGTTTATCCAGAAAACTCTCCGAAAGTTTCTCCATTTAGAAGTTCTTACAAAAAATCCTTCGGAAATCCGTCCAGAAATGCTTCCGGTAATTCCACAAGAAATTAATTGGGAAGTTCCTCCTAGAATTCTTCAGGAAGCTTCTCCAGGAATTTCTCGGAAAGTTCCTCCAAGAATTCTTCCCAGAATTCCTACAAAAGATCCATCAAAATTCTGCAGGAAATTTCTTTTAAAGGTTCTCCAGGAATTATTTCGGAAGTTCCGTAGGAAATATTTATATCTTTAAACATAAAAATGAATTTCTGTCTGTCTGAACCTTATAGACTGCGAAACTACTGAACCGATCGGCGTAAAAAATTATATGCAGAGGTTTCTGGGGTCGGGGAAGGTTCTTAAGATGGTTCGAGACCCCTCCCTCCTTTGGAAAGGGGGGGCTCCCATACAAATGAAACCGAAATTTGTGCATAACTCGAGAACTCATCAATTTAAGGCGAAACGAAGTTCGTCTGGTCTGCCAGTTATATAATAAAAAAGAAGAATTTTAATTTTATCCCAACGAACAATTTTCCTGTCTTCTTTAGGGGAAATGTTCGAAACGTTGGGATAGAATCAAAATTATCTGAATCGTAGCATAGTTACCCCGATCAGTCGAACTTCCATTGGAATCGAGGTTGAAGATATTTTTAGTAGAAATTCGAAAAAGGAAAGTTTAAACCAGTCTTGCAAAATGTCGTGACCATCACCAGATGATCAGATATGAAAACAAAAACCACCACGCTTTTAAACGATGTTCTTTACTGACAATCACTGCAAGCGCATCGTGACATGTAGAAGCTGACACGTGAGTACCTTCGGTAAGCGTGACACCCATATTGACTACCACAAGCTGAGAGCCATAAAGAGCATCAGGTCGGTCAGCTGTCAAAAGTGCAGGTGAGCACCGTTATTGATTGATTTTGTTGTCGTTTGATTGGACTGACGTCGTTTTTAATTGATGAATTGGATAAATCAATAGTTAAATTAAGGGTTCATTCACAAATTACATAACGCTAAAATGTACCTGGGGACTGAAAGCCCCCACCCACCCTCTCGTAGCGTATTTTGTATGGGAGGGTTCTGAAATTTGTATGGGCCGTATTTGAGAATGGCTCTAACTAAGTTTTTACCAATTTGATCCAGACTATATTTTGAAAAAGGCCAAATTTTTTTTATTGATTTTTTCAAATGGATACAATTAAAAAACGACGCATCCTACAAAAAACTGTTGTTTGGGTGACTATCGCAAAATCAGTCAAAGTTTCTAATAGAGATATCGGAAACAATTCAAATTGAGCCCTACACTGAAAAAAAATCAGTTTCAACAGTTTCAAAAATTAAAACTCGATTTGCGAAAAACGCTTTTTTGATTTGTATGAAATTGTGTCTCAAGATAGGTGATTATGTTCCTACCAACCGTCCATACATCGCAAGCTTGACACTTTTAAGGGAAAAAGTTTTTCTAACAAAAACTTTTTCTTGTCGAAATTATTTTCAGTGTATTTTTTCCGTTGCGATTAGTTACGACCTAAATATTGTACTCTGCTTGACTGTACAGGAATATTTAAATATATGTATGTATATGTTAAATCCACTGGCACTCCTTGACACTGAGAAAAAAATCAATTCCGACAAGAAATATTTTTGTTAGAAAAACTTTTTTCCTTAAAAGTGTCAAGCTTGCGATGTATGGACGGTTGGTAGGAACATAATCACCTATCTTGAGACACAATTTCATACAAATCAAAAAAGCGTTTTTTCGCAAATTGAGTTTTAATTTTGAAACTGTTGAAATTGATTTTTTCAGTGTAGGGCTCAATTTGAATTGTTTCCAATATCTTTACTAGAAACTTTGACTGATTTTGCGATAGTCACCCATACAACATTTTTTTGTAGGATGCGTCGTTTTTTAATTGTATCCATTTGAAAAAATCAATAAAAAAAATTTGGCCTTTTTCAAAAGATAGTCTGGATCAAATTTGGAAAAACTATGTATGTACTTTTCTTTTAATAGCACCTCTTAATATATTGCACAAAAAGTCAATATAAACAATAAGAACACTTAAATGTTCCCAAAAATTCTATTTTGGCTTCATGCATTTTTATCACAGCAAAAATCCATTAATTCCGCTAAGTGGATTATTCCATTGCTGTCGAGCGTTGATTTCGAACCAAACACCGCATAGGTCAAGTGATCATCACGATAGTCAAGATGACATGGATATGACAACCACAACATCAGGAAAGTTTTCCTATCATTCATGCTGGTGATCACAGGCAGAAGAAGTGAAGACATGGTGAGTGACCAAGCGCTAGTTGCTAAAATGTCACTTTCATGGTGATCGTTACACCAAGCATGTGAGATCCACATTGAGCATCACAATTGAGTACTTGACACATGACCTGGATTTTGTTATTGTCACGCTTTGCGTGACTTGTACGGTGACACTTTGCAGCACTGGTTTAAACCACAGTAGATATTTTTAAATGAATTCTTGAAATTATTTCGTATGGATTCCCTTATGGGCTTCGAGAAGATATTGTCTAAGGAATTACTAAAATAAATTCTGAAGAAAACCAAGAGAAATCCAAGAAGAAAAGTAATAATAATAATAATAAGTAATAAGTAATTAGAAAAAAATCTTTTTGAGTTTCCGAATTAAAACAATCGAGTTTTTAGCCCATTTCGGTCTGACCTAGAAACCAAAATTAAAATAACCCGTGTGGGCCCATTTTATGTCCGATTGCCATGAAATTTTCAGGGAAGAAGCGTCAAAGCGTCGTTCTTTTTTTTGGGTCCTGACTCGATTTGACCGTGGTGCCCATCCGGCCGGATTTATTAAGGGGGGGTTCTGGGTCAGGTGCAGTCAAAAACGGGTCATTTTTCTTAAAACCATTGATAAATGAGCAAAAGTGCCCAGAATGTTTATGCAAACGTGGTCAATCATTATTGACCAGTATCAGAAGTTAGTTTTGATACAATTGAATCACCAGGACATGGTTCCGGATGTTCCGGAAACCTTGTTCCCTCAGGGAAGTGGACAAATTTCGATTAGCTCTGGAACCCATCTTGCGACATATCAAATTTCATGATTTTGAAAGACAAACTCAAAAGATGACTTTTTGGGATGTTTTGGGTGCATTGACCACGTCCGGAAGTGTTCCCGGGAATCTGGTTCCATCAGGAAAGTAGACAAATTTTGATAAGCGGAACCCATCTTGCGACATATCAAACTTTATGATTTTGAAAGAATAGCTCAAAAGATGAATTTTTGAGAGGTTTTGGATACATTGTCGCGTATATGATCAAGTCACATCGTCGTCTCATTTATTAATGAAGCTATGTGAGGACAAATTAACGGTATTGGAGAATCTCGGTTATCCAAAAAGCTTCTTAGAAAAGATAGATGATCGATTACGGACATCAAACGATTAGTATCAGTGCTTTAGTTTTATGTTCAATGCAGTGCAGGTTCAAGCCACCCCGTTCTTTTGGAAGTATTTTTTGCAAAGGTTGTCCGTACCAAATAAATTTTCCATATTCGGTTTTGATTTTATTGACATATCCTATACTGCCGCTAACCGCAAGTCGAGCACATCAGGGAGTCAGGCTCCCGATAATACTTCCGGACGTGGCCAATGAATCCAAAACCTCTCATAAACTCATCTATTTATCTTTCAAAATTCTGAAGCTTGATATGTCGCAAGTTGGGATTCGGAGCCAGGTTACCGGAACATCCGGAACCATGTCCTGGTGAAGAAATTGTATCAAAACTGGCTTCTGATACTGGTCAATAATAATTGACCGGTTTTGCATAAACATTCTGGGCACTTCTACTCATTTATCAATGGTTTTAAGAAAAATTACCCGTTTTTGACGAATCTATGACAAAAGGTCGAAGGACAAAAGGTCGAAAGACAAAAGGTCAAAAAGCCAAAAGGTCGAAAGGACAAAAGGTCGAAAAGACAAAACGTCGAAATGGACAGAAGGTCGAAAGGACAAAAGATCAAAAAGGACGAAAGGTCAAAAGGGATTAAAGGTCGAAAAGGACAAAAGGTCGAAAGGGACAAAAGGTCGAAAGGGACAAAAGGTCGATCAAGAACAAGTTGATAACAAGTTGGGAGTATTCCAAAAGAATTAATGAAATGCATTTAACTTCAAGCAGAAATAACACACTCATCACATCAAGCAAAGTTGAAGAATGAGCAATTTTCAAAGCAGGAGTAATTACTATGAAACAATATTATGAATATAAACTTGTATTGCGCAAGACAGAGTTGTCCTATACAGTTAAATAAAATTCATTCGCACACGCAGGCGCACGCTTTGAAAATACACTGGCGTGTGGAATTTTTAAGATCGAAGTGACATTTAGAAAGCTCAACAATCATCTTCTTCTTCTTATTGGCATTGCATCCCCACACTGGGACAGAGCCGCCTCGCAGCTTAGTGTTCATTAAGCACTTCCACAGTTATTAACTGCGAGGTTTCTAAGCCAAGTTTACCATTTTTGCATTCGTATATCATGAGGCTAACACGATGATACTTTTATGCCCAGGGAAGTCGAGACAATTTCCAATCCGAAAATCGCCTAGACCGGCACCGGGAATCGAACCCAGCCACCCTCAGCATGGTCTTGCTTTGTAGCCGCGCGTCTTACCGCACGGCTAAGGAGGGCCCCTCAACAATCAACATCCATCTATCAGTTGTACTTTAATTGTCTAAAATTGTGAAAAATTTAAGAGAAGAATTCTTCTAACTGTGTAGGGCAACTCTGGTGTAGAGGTGTGTGCCGGTCCGATATTCAGCGGCGGCGGCGGCGTGAATCGGCGTGGCGATTTTTTTAATACGTTCCTTTGGGACTTTTTTTTTATTTTTTTCGGGATCATTTTTCAAAACATTAACGGAACAATCTTTCGAATTTCGCCTGAAAAATCTGATGAACTTCTTCAAAAAAATCTTTAAGTTTTTCCAAAATATTCATTTGAAAAATGTTTTCGGATTGTTCACGGAAAATACTTTGAAGTTTAGAGATTTTTTTTTGAATTACCAACAGAAGCTCTTTGGTAATCCGAAAGAAAATTGTTCTGAATTTCAGCCGGAGATTCTTTGGAATTTACATGAGAAATTGTTCCAAATTTCTTCAGGAAAATGTTCGGAATATCCGCGGAAAGTTCCTGTTGAGTTTCTGTTGAATATTTTTCGAAATTTACTCAGAAAATTCTTCATAATTGTAGAAGAGTGCGGCTAGTAGAATGTGTGTTTTAACGTTAGCTTGCTCAGTCTAGAAAAATTAAGACGGCTAATTTGGCATGGCCATCGTTAAAACAAAATTCTTCAGAATATCCGAGGGAGACTCTGGAGTTTTCATAGGAAATTCTCTGAAATTTTCAATTTCCGCGCAAAGTTGTTCAAAATGTAGATAAAATATTTGGATTTCTACGGAAAATTGCTCAGAGCTTTTAAGGAAAATTCATTATACAGAAGACGTTTCCAAGTCTTTTCGACTGCAATTCGATAGTTGCAACAGCAGTTATCGGACCTCTAAGCGATTTCAAACAAAGTTGATGATAGCTGCATTGTGCTGCACAATCAGGTGCACTTCTATTGCATCCAGGGCCGGATTTAGCCGGAAAGGGGCCCCGGGGCCGACAGCTTGTGGAGGCCCCAAAATGTACAAAAAAGGTTGGTTTTGGTACATAAGATTAGTGGGGGCCCGGGGCCACGGGGGCCTTTTACGCCTATTTGAAAAAAGTTCCTAGATCTGACCAAAAATATGCTGTTTGGTAGGAATGGTCATTTGGCAGAAAAAGCCATTTGGCCCGAAAATGTCCTTTCTGCAAAACAACCCTTTTGGCCAAACGTCAAATGACCTACTCGGCTAAACGACTTCTTACAAAATTTAATTCTTACCAAATTGCATTCTTGGTCAAAATTTGATCTTTTTTTTTTTTAGCACGGACTTTTATTCTTCATAAATTTTGACGTTTACTGGTCTTGTTGTTTTCTAATTTCTTTGCAGCGAGAAAGAGACAAAGCAGTCCGTGCAGTGCCCTATTCAAACTATTTTGGTCAACTCATGCACCCAACAGAAATAATAGATTGCGACCTATCTGGTAGTAACGTCAGTTGAGCAAAATATGCTGCATAGATACGCCTATTTGAAAAAAAAAAAAAATTTCCTAGATATTATCCATTAAGTAATTGCCATTATGCCGAACAACATTTTCGGCCAAATGGCCAAAATGAATTTTTGTCCAATGACTTCTGTGGCCAAACGATCATTTCGGTCAGACGACTTGTTAGGGCAAACGGCTTTTTCAGGAAAATTACCAGTTCGGCCGTCTGGTGCTTTCGGCCAATCGAATTTCCCAAGAATTTCTTATGGACAATGCAAAGATTTTTTTGTAGAAATCCAAAGAAAATCCTTAAAAAAGTTCGAGCAATTTTCCGTTGAGTTTCCCAAAGTTTTTTTTTTAAATTTACTTTTAGAATAATCTTCCGCGGAAAATTTGAAGAATTTTTGAAAATTCCAGGGAATCTCACACCGATATTCCGAAGAATTCTCTATTTTAATGTAGGCTATGCCAAACCAAACTGGTCATCTTCATTAATCTAATCTCTAAACTTCAAAAAAAAAAAATCTCGAAACTTAACGCGAGTTTTTTTCTTAGTTTTTACAGAGAGTTTTTAGAAATTTCAATAAGAAATTGTATTAAACTTTCAATATAATCATTAGTATTCTCTTCGAAAAACTCTCTGGTGTTTCAACGAGATGTTGAAGAGATTAAACAAAAAATTTTACGGACTTCTTCAATATTGAATCGGCGTGGAAAATTGTAGATTAGGGGCGTGACAAATTTTAAACGGTGGTGCGCCGGTGCAAAATTGTAGGTGGCGCACACCTTTACTCTGGTGCGAAATTGATTCTCTCCGTTTCAGTTTATTGTCTATTTTGACCTTTTGTCGCTTTCGACCTTTTGATCTTGTTGAACTTTAGCTTCTTTCGACCTTTTTTGGCACCATGTTCAAATCTAGTAATGTACAAAAAATAGACATGATGACGCTTCTTCCCTGAAACCGAAACCGAAACCTTCTTCCCTGTTTACCGAGCATAACATTATAAAAATCAGCTCAATGCTATACAGTTACACTTATGGGTAGCCAAATTCTGCACACTTGGTAGTAGAAAAGTGCAATATGAACTTGACTGAAAATATGAATTGCCGGTAGGTAAAACTAAAGGTACGAAACCCAATAAACTATTGGTTTAATAGTCCTTCAATAGCCTTCGGCATGGTGAAAAATTATTCGAACAATTTTCATGCGGCGGCACGCTGAGTCATTTTTGACGGACTAATTACGACATGAGCTTGGACAACATCCTAGAAGAAATGTGTTGAGAAGAAAGCACACGGAATGCGATCGATGGTGTCGTCTCGCGCTTATCATCCGCATCGCAGAGGAAACAGTCTAACGATCAAAGAGAATCGGTATCGGGAGAAATTCTTTCGTCGGGGAACTCTCCATCGGTGTAGGCTAGATCCACCTCCGCCGGGTACTAGACCGAGTAAATCGCGACGAAATATCACCAGTTACGGATCGTCAAGGCACCAGGGAACCGGACGCCCTGCTCCACCGGAATCACTAAACCAACCTTGGCATCCTGCTGGTTGGCTTCGGCCGGCGAATTCTTTGTCGGAGTAGGCTAGATCCGCCGTCGGGAACTAAATCAGAAATACTGCAGAATCCAGGCGATCGCCCTAGTCCCAGAACTAGTACTAAGTCTGTTGTCATTGGAAGACCTGTAGAAGCGTGAAAATGGCGTTGTGGACGCCTCTTCCCTTGAGCTTGAGCAGGAAATTCTTTTTATGATCAGGTATACCCCCGTCGCAACCACAAGGCGGATCGGCAAGATCGATCTACGATGGCGCACCTCGCAGTTCAACCCAGAACTCTTGGAGGAATCACTACGATGGGAAAGGCGAACAACGGGATTAAGTACTAACTCGTGCTTGTATGTGACTATGTCTAGGAGGACCAAACCTCCCGGAAATCGACAACCTACGTACTGGTGGACTGACACAATTGCAGACCTTCGTAGAACTTGTTTTCGAGCAAAGAGAAGGCTGCGACGTGCCAGAACAGACGCTGAAAAGGTCGAGAGACGCCGGGTGTTCCAGACAGCGAGCAGAGCTCTGAACTACGAGATCAAATGTAGTAAGAGAGCCTGCTTTGAGCGGCTGTGCAGGATGGCAAACGACAATCCATGGGGAGATGCATACAGGATGGTGATGGCTAGGACTAACAGCACGCCACCTGAGAAATCTCCGGAGATGTTGGCCAAAATAGTCGAAGGGTTGTTTCCGAGGCATGAATCATCGAGCTGGCCCGCTACTCCGTACGAGTCAGTCGACGTGATACCGCTAGTGACTAACGAAGAGCTTATCGTAGCTGCAAGAAAACTTAAGCTCAATAAGGCCCAGATAATATTCCAAACCTGGTCCTTAGACACGCTTTTCTTGCTGCTACAGATATGTTCAGGAGTTGCCTTCAGAGATGCATGGACGAAGGAGACTTCCCAGATCGATTGAAATGGCAGAAATTGGTGCTATTACCAAAGCTTGGCAAACAGCCGGGGGACCCTTCGGCATACAGACCAATTTGCTTACTCGACACAGCTGGAAAGCTGCTAAAGTGGGTCATTCTGAATAGATTGTCGGCTTATACAGAGTGTGCTGGTGGCTTATCCAGCAACCAGTATGGTTTCCGTAAGGGCCGATCTACCATCGAAGCAATTCGATCGGTAACGGATACGGCCAAGATAGCGAGAGGTTTGAGCAGGGGAGGTATTAGGTACTGCGCATTGATTACACTTGATGTAAAAAATGCGTTTAACAACGCTAGCTGGGCAGCTATTGCTGACTCCCTGCACCGATTGAGAGTTCCGGATTACCTGTGCAGGATAATGAAAAGTAATTTTCAGAATAGGGTGCTGATATACGACACGGATACTGGTCAAAAGTCGATCGTAGTATCTGCGGGTGTTCCACAGGGATCGATCCTCGGACCGTTTCTGTGGAATATTATGTACGACGGAGTATTACGCTTAAGTCTTAAGCCGGTGTGAAGATAGAAGGCTTCGCGGATGACGTAATGCTAGAGGTAACTGGTGACACACTCGACGAAGTCGAACTGAAGGCTTCATACGCGATTGGCAGAGTGGAGGAATGGCTTAACTCGAGGCGGTTGTCCCTTGCACATCACAAGACGGAAGTTGTGGTTGTGCATAACCGCCATGGGTTGCAAAAAAAAACGAGAATAAGCGTATGGGCATGGGCCTGTACAGTTAACTCTGTGCGTCGATTATGCATGTCAGCGGGCTTCATTGGCGATAAAATCTTTATCACGAATGATGTCTAACAGATCGGCGGTGCATAGTCATGTGCGTAGGCTGATAGCGGGCGTAGCATTGTCTATCCTCCGCTATGGCGTACCAGCATGGGCCGTAGCACTAAAGGCCGAGTACAATGTGAAGAAACTGATCAGAGTACACCGGCTGATGTGCCTACGTGTCGCGAGCGCATATCGCACCGTACCATAGAGAAAGATGTGGAGTGCTTCAACGAAAAGGACTCGGTGCAAGTGCGACGTGTCAAGAGAGCAGCCTCGCTGCTCAAATGGCAAAGAGCATGGGACATCGCAGTCAAAGATCGTTGGACCCACAGACTGATTCCGGATGTGTCCAATTGGGTCGATAGAAAACATGGTCAGGTCAACTTCCACCTAACACATGTGTTGCCTGAACATGGTTGCTTTAAAAAATTCCTAGACAGGTTTGGCTTCGCAGATTCTGCGGAGTGTCCAGAATGTGTAGGTGAGGTAGAGTCGGCAGAACACACAGCATCTCAACAGATTATGTCGAAATTTCAGTGGTGGTGGCGTTTTGGACAAACCAACGAATGCAGTAAGGGCAACTGTTATGTGAACACTTTGCTCACCCCGACAACCAACATGTCGCGGGTGGGCTGCGGGGACCTCAGTATGTAGATAAAGAGGTCATTGCGGTTCATGCGCGGTGGTTGTTGTCGGGGTGCTCGTCTCCAAAGTGAGATTATGATACGGACCGCTAGGTTACTATCATAGCTTGCGATCGACGGGTGGAGAGGTTACCACCTTTGAAGTCGATGTTGTGTGTATTATCGGCAAGCGCGTTAGCATAGGCGTGAGCGTTCTCAATAGCCCCCCCCCCCCCTGATGTATTGCTTAATTGCAGGCCGGGGGTACGGACTAGCGAAAGAATTTTGGTTTTAGTGGGTCGGGTAAGAGTTACATGACATACCTATCCCCACACTACCTGAGTTACCTCCTCAGGTGTCTGGTTGCAGATTTCCGTTTACCCTTGCTCAAGAAAAAAAAAGATCATCTGTTCTTGAACAAAGAACCAACGGATGTTTGCTTGGGACTAGCACTCATCTTCAATGTACAAGAATTTTGGGTCATGCAGGCGCCTACCACCACAGAATGCATGTCAATGTCAATGAAACGATGATGCAATTACTCGCCAATTGCAAGCCGAATATGCCTCTGCACTTGCCACGAGTTCATGTCGAATTTATTGAAATTTTTGGGTTAGGTTCGAGAGGCAGAGGTTCGTCTTGGTTAACGAGCTGCCAATGTGATTGATGGGAGGAAGCAATCGATGTAATTTCTAATTGAATGTAGGGAGGGAAACGAGTTTTTCAGTTCATTTCCAATTCTAGCAGCTACTGCTAGAATAGTTAAGTTGAAGCTTTAGAGCAGCGGTTCTCAACCTGGGGTACATGTACCCCTGGGGGTACCTTCGCCGGGCTCAGGGGGTACCTCGGACAAAATCGCATAATGGTGGAAATTATGCAATTTTAACCAAAACTTATTGATAAAGTTTTGATATATGTATATTTTTTTTTCAAAATTTTGTATATAATATGCATGGCGATCAGTAACTCAAAGACTATTGAGTCATTCCCTCCACAACCAGCACAGTGGATTAAGGGCTGTAGATAAAAAATCAAAAGAACATAACGACGAATGAACAAATTTTTAAAATCTTTTATGCAATCTACCTGATTGAAACAAAATGTTGAATGAAATGTTAAAGAATATGCTTCTGAACTAAAATTTTGAGTGCCTCCATTTGAGAAACATGAAGGCTTTTTTCGAATAGCTCAGTTGCTTCGTTGCAAGAGAATTGGAACCATCCTTCTATGCTGCTCGGAAACCTCCTTTAAAAAGGATCGGAGGATTTCTTTCAAGAGGCTTGGAAGCCGCCTTTTTAAAAAGTTCGGAAACCTATTTTCAAGAGGTTCAGAGGCCTCCTTTCAAAAGGCCAGGAAGCCACTTTATAAAAAGCCCGGAAGCCTCCTTTAAAAAGACTCGGAAGCCCCAATTCAAGAGGCCCGGAAGCCTCCTTTCAAGAGGCCCGGAAGCCTCCTTTCAAGAGGCCCGGAAGCCTCCTTTCAAGAGGCCCGGAAGCCTCCTTTCAAGAGGCCCGGAAGCCTCCTTTCAAGAGGCCCGGAAGCCTCCTTTCAAGAGGCCCGGAAGCCTCCTTTCAAGAGGCCCGGAAGCCTCCTTTCAAGAGGCCCGGAAGCCTCCTTTCAAGAGGCCCGGAAGCCTCCTTTCAAGAGGCCCGGAGCACTCCTTTCAAGAGGCCCGGAGCACTCCTTTCAAGAGGCCCGGAGCACTCCTTTCAAGAGGCCAGGAGGCCTCCTTTCAAGAGGCCCGGAGGCCTTCTTTCAAGAGGCCCGGAGGCCTCCTTTCAAGAGGCCCGGAAGCCTCCTTTCAAGAGGCCCGGAAGCCTCCTTTCAAGAGGCCCAGAAGCCTCCTTTCAAGAGGCCCGGAAGCCTCCTTTCAAGAGGCCCGGAAGCCTCCTTTCAAGAGGCCCGGAAGCCTCCTTTCAAGAGGCCCGGAAGCCTCCTTTCAAGAGGCCCGGAAGCCTCCTTCAAGAGGCCTGGAAGCCTCCTTCAAGAGGCCCGGAAGCCTCCTTTCAAGAGGCCCGGAAGCCTCCTTTCAAGAGGCCCGGAAGCCTCCTTTCAAGAGGCCCGGAAGCCTCCTTTCAAGAGGCCTGGAAGCCTCCTTTCAAGAGGCCCGGAAGCCTCCTTTCAAGAGGCCCGAAGGCCCGGAAGCCTCCTTTCAAGAGGCCCGGAAGCCTCCTTTCAAGAGGCCCTGGAAGCCTCCTTTCAAGAGGCCCGGAAGCCTCCTTTCAAGAGGCCCGGAAGCCTCCTTTCAAGAGGCCCGAAGCCTCCTTTCAAGAGGCCCGAAGCCTCCTTTCAAGAGGCCCGGAAGCCTCCTTTCAAGAGGCCCGGAAGCCTCCTTTCAAGAGGCCCGGAAGCCTCCTTTCAAGAGGCCCGGAGGCCTCCTTTCAAGAGGCCCGGAAGCCACCTTTCAAGGGGCCCGGACGCCTCCTATCCAGAGGACCGGAAGCCTCCTTTCAAGAGGCCAGGCCTCCTTTTAAGAGGCCGGAAGCCTCCTTTCAAGAGGCCCGGAAGCCTCCTTTCAAGAGGCCCGGAAGCCTCCTTTCAAGAGGCCCGGAAGCCTCCTTTCAAGAGGCCCGGAAGCCTCCTTTCAAGAGGCCCGGAAGCCTCCTTTCAAGAGGCCCTGAAGGCCTCCTTTCCAGAGGCCAGGAAGCCTCCTTTCAAGAGGCCCGGAAGCCTCCTTTCAAGAGGCCCGGAAGCCTCCTTTCAAGAGGCCCGGAAGCCTCCTTTCAAGAGGCCCGGAAGCCTCCTTTCAAGAGGCCCGGAAGCCTCCTTTCAAGAGGCCCAGCCTCCTTTCAAGAGGCCCGGAAGCCTCCTTTCAAGAGGCCAGGCCTCCTTTCAAGAGGCCCGGAGGCCTCCTTTCAAGAGGCCTGGAAGCCTCCTTTCAAGAGGCCCGGAAGCCTCCTTTCAAGAGGCCCGGAAGCCTCCTTTCAAGAGGCCCGGAAGCCTCCTTTCAAGAGTCTCTAAGGCCCCTTTCGCCTGGAAGCCTCCTTTCAAGAGGCCCGGAAGCCTCCTTCAAGAGGCCTGGAAGCCTCCTTTCAAGAGGCCAGGAAGCCTCCTTTCAAGAGGCCAGAGCCTCCTTTCAAGGGGCCCGGAAGCCTCCTTTTAGGAGGCCCGGAAGCCTTCTTTCAAGAGGCCCTGAAGCCTCCTTTCAAAAAGCCCAGAAGCCTCATTTCAAGAAGCCGGAAGCCTTCTGCCAAGGAGGCTGGAAGTCTCCTTTCAAGAGGCCCGGAAGCCTTCTTTTAAGAGGCCCTGAAGCCTCCTTTCAAAAAGCCCGGAAGCTTCATTTCAAGAAGCCGGAAGCCTTCTGCCAAGAGGGCTGGAAGTCTCCTTTCAAGAGGCCCGGAAGCCTCCTTTCAAGAAGCCCGGAAGCCTCCTTTCAAGAGGCCCGGAAGTCTTCTTTAAAGAGGCCCGGAAGCCTGGAATTGGATGGCTGGAAGTGGATCCTTCTAGCGATTGCTAGAACATAAGAAATATAAAGAAAAATACAAAGTAGGAGGAATGGAACGGACCTGGGATTGAACCACGACCTCCTGCGTATGAGACAGAAGCAGTTGCCATATGACTACCAAGCCCGTTATGTGTTGGACGCCTCTTCCCATATGTGAACTCATTTTGTAGTCCAATTAAAATCTAATATCAGTACCTATATAGATACGAATGGCACTTGCAATCGAACCTTTCTTCGCATCGCACTCCCGCGTGAAGACACTTCTTCTTCTTCTTCTTCTTATTGGCATTACATGCCCACACTGGGACAGAGCCGCCTCGCAGCTTAGTGCTCATTAAGTACTTCCACAGTTATTAACTGCAAGGTTTCTAAGCCAGGTTACCATTTTTGCATTCGTATGAGGCTAACACGATGATACTTTTATATGCCCAGGGAAGTCGAGACAATTTCCAATCCGAAAATTGCCTAGACCAACACCGGGAATCGGCAAATGCTGGGTAAAGCGTACCATTGGTACTTCGCGTACCTGAAGGAATAAAATAGACCCCATCTCGCGGTCCTTAGCCTCTTACCCAGCAACTCCTATCCCTACCTCCCCGCGGTGCTGGCCGGGATACGAGCAACCTTAGGGAAGATCGGGTAACCAACCCCGGTGGGAACTATGGTCGTATGCTGACAGGGAAGGGGGGTTTGCTCCTCCGGAGGTGCAAATCTTACTGAGCGTCTGTTCTCCATGTAAGGATCGGTAACAACAGCGTCTGTTCTCCATGTTAGGGCGGCTGATCATCGTCCGAGTGCCAGCGAGGGACTCTATGAAACTGTGCACCATGGTCCACCGGAAATAAGGAGGAATGGTCCTCCGGAAATTTAGGGGTTTGGTGTCAGGCCCTGCATGCCAGCCTAAGAAAATCATAAGCAACGAACAATCAACAAGAGAGTACGGACCGGAACCATTGGCGAAGACCACTGCGACGAAAAGGGACTAGCGATTGGAAACTCGGTTCGTGGAACTGCAAATCTCTCAACTTCATCGGGAGCACACGCATACTCGCCGATGTGCTCAAGGACCGTGGATTCGGCATCGTAGCGCTGCAGGAGGTTTGTTGGAAGGGATCAATGGTGCGAACGTTTAGAGGTAATCATACCGTCTACCAGAGCTGCGGCAGCACACACGAGCTGGGAACAGCTTTCATAGTGATGGGCGATATGCAAAGGCGCGTGATCGGGTGGTGGCCGATCAACGAGAGAATGTGCAGGTTGAGGATCAAAGGCCGGTTCTTCAACTTCAGCATAATCAACGTCCATAGCCCACACTCCGGAAGCACTGATGATGATAAGAACGCATTCTACGCGCAGCTGGAACGTGAGTACGACAGCTGCCCAAGCCACGACGTCAAAATCATCATAGGAGATTTGAACGCTCAGGTTGGCCAAGAGGAGGAGTTTAGACCGACTATTGGAAAGTTCAGCGCTCACCGGCTGACGAACGAAAACGGCCTACGACTAATTGATTTCGCCGCCTCCAAGAATATGGCCATTCGCAGCACCTACTTCCAACACAGCCTCCCGTATCGGTACACCTGGAGATCGCCACTGCAGACAGAATCACAAATCGACCACGTTCTGATTGATGGACGGCACTTCTCCGACATTATCGACGTCAGGACATATCGTGGCGCTAACATCGACTCTGACCACTATCTGGTGATGGTTAAACTGCGCCCAAAACTATCCGTCATCAACAATGTTCGGTACCGACGCGGCGGTCGTACGACCTAGAGCGACTGAAGCAACCTGATGTCGCCACTGCATACGCGCAGCATCTCGAGGTAGCGTTGCCGGAAGAGGTTGAGCTCGATGGGGCCCCTCTTGAGGACTGCTGGAATACAGTCAAAGCAGCCATTAACGACGCAGCGGAGAACAACGTCGGGTATATGGGTCGAAGTCGACGGAACGATTGGTTCGACGAAGAGTGCAGACAGATTCTGGAGGAGAAGGACGCAGCGCGGGCGGTCGCGCTGCAGCAAGGTACCCGGCAGAACGTGGAACGTTATAGACGGAAGCGGAGACAACAGACCCACCTTTTCAGGAGAAGAAACGCCGCCTGGAAGAAGCGGAGTGCGAGGAGATGGAACAGCTGTGCCGTTCTCAAGATACACGCAAGTTCTATCAAAAGCTCAACGCATCCCGCAAAGGCTTTGTGCCGCGAGCCGAAATGTGCCGGGATAAGGATGGGAGCATCTTGACGGACGAACGTGTGGTGATCGAAAGGTGGAAGCAGCACTACGAGGAACATCTGAATGGCGCTGAGAGTACAGGCAATGAAAGTCAAGGCAGCGGAGGAGATGACTACGTCAGTTCAGCGGACGATGGAAGCCAACCAGCTCCCACCTTGAGGGAAGTTAAGGATGCCATTCAACAGCTAAAGACCAATAAAGCAGCTGGTAAGGATGGTATCGGAGCTGAGCTCATCAAGATGGGCCCGGAAAAGCTGGCCACTTGCCTGCACAAACTGATAGTCAGAATCTGGGAAAACGAACAGCTACCGGAGGAGTGGAAGGAAGGGGTTATATGCCCCATCTACAAGAAAGGCGACAAACTGGAGTGTGAGTACTTTCGAGCGATCACCATCCTTAATGCCGCCTACAAAGTGATATCCCAGATCATCTTCCGTCGTCTGTCACCATTAGTGAACGAGTTCGTGGGAAGTTATCAAGCCGGCTTCGTTGACGGCCGCTCGACAACGGACCAGATCTTTACTGTACGGCAAATCCTTCAAAAATGCCGTGAATATCAGGTCCCAACGCACCATCTGTTCGTTGATTTCAAGGCGGCATACGACAGTATAGACCGCGTAGAGCTATGGAAAATTATGGACGAGAACCTTACCAGACTGATCAAAGCAACGGTGGATGGTGTGCAAAACTGTGTGAAGATCTCGGGCGAACACTCCAGTTCGTTCGAATCGCGCCGGGGACTAAGACAAGGTGATGGACTTTCGTGCCTGTTGTTCAACATTGCGCTAGAAGGTGTCATGCGGAGAGCCGGGTGTAACAGCCGGGGAACGATTTTCAACAGATCCAGTCAATTTATTTGCTTCGCGGATGACATGGACATTGTCGGCCGAACATTTGCAAAGGTGGCAGAACTGTACACCCGCCTGAAACGTGAAGCAACAAAAGTTGGACTGGTGGTGAATGCGTCAAAGACAAAGTACATGCTTGTGGGTGGAACCGAGCGCGACAGGGTCCGCCTGGGAAGCAGTGTTACGATAGACGGGGATACCTTCGAGGTGGTCGAGGAATTCGTCTACCTCGGATCCTTGCTAACGGCTGACAACAACGTTAGTCGTGAAATACGAAGGCGCATCATCTGTGGAAGTCGGGCCTACTACGGGCTCCAGAAGAAACTGCGGTCGAAAAGATTCGCCACCGCACCAAATGTGTCATGTACAAGACGTTAATAAGACCGGTAGTCCTCTACGGACATGAAACATGGACAATGCTCGAGGAGGACTTGCAAGCACTCGGAGTATTCGAGAGACGGGTGCTTAGGACCATCTTTGGCGGTGTACAAGAAGACGGTGTGTGGCGGCGAAGAATGAACCATGAGCTCGCCCAGCCTCTACGGCGAACCCAGTATCCAGAAGGTAGCTAAAGCCGGAAGGGTACGATGGGCAGGGCATGTTGCAAGAATGCCGGACAGCAACCCTGCAAAGATGGTGTTCGCTTCCGATCCGGCAGGTACGAGACGACGTGGAGCGCAGCGAGCGAGATGGGCAGACCAGGTGCAGAACGACTTGGCGAGCGTGGGGCGTATTCGAGGATGGAGAGATGCGGCCTCGAACCGTGTATTGTGGCGTCAAATTGTTGATTCAGTGTTATCTGTATAGATGTAGACTAAATAAATGAATGAAATGAACACCGGGAATCGATCCCAGCCACCCTCAGCATGGTCTTGCTTTGTAGCCGCGCGTCTTACCGCACGGCTAAGGAGGGCCCCGAAGACACTTACTAGACCTTATTACGTCCCCAACATTTACTAGTACGTCGCACTCCAACCAAATAGCATGCTTTCTAGTACTTGGTTGGTATCAGTAATTTTCTAGTAACAAACAAAGCGTCATTCAAGCCATTTAGTGGGATGGACTGGAGCTTAATGTAAATAATCTCTTCCACTGAAACACGTCTCCAAAGCATATTTTTATGAAATGTTTTCAATTTTTCTGAGTTTTTGTACTTTTTACAAAGTTGATATAACAGTTGATTATATGAGTTGATCCTCAACATCACCAACGCAAAATTATCATTGAATTGGATTACAAAATAATAAAGTCAATAAAAAACGGTTAGTTGACAGCAACCGTCTATCTATGTTTACTGTCCTCACAGGTCCTTACTACAATGCTTCCACGAGTTGAACGATGACAAATGACGATTACGTTTTGCAACTGAGAACAAAGTTGAAAGCGCAAGCTAAAAAGTTGAGTCATTTTTCGACATGAAAGTTTCCATGCCCGGCCACAATTGGAACCTTGTTAGTATCAGTACAGCCAAATTTGCAGCCGCGAGTCTTATCGCTCAGCTTTGTAAGATCCCAACATATACATCCGAATAATCAAAATAATCAGAATATCTCATATAAATACATATGCAAAGCCGTCCCTGCTACAGCAGGATGATTGTCCCCTCAAACCCTGTTTCAGCTCCCGAAAACTCGTTGATAGCAATCCTAACTGCTTAAACCCCAAGCCCACACGGTCAAAAAGTGTCCCTCGTTAAGTACGGTTCCGGGCCTCGAGTGTCAACAACGAGCTGTCCTTCCCGGGAGGCCACATACCGTATCGGGCTCGCCCATTATGGCCAAGCACTTCTGGGTGTAGGTCCGGTCGCCGATGCACGAGCTTTCCATGCCAAAGTGCACCCCATTTTGAAAACCCATAAATTAATTTGCCAAAAAGTACAACCTCACGTACGTATCATATCCAACCAACGAGAGACCCTCGGCCTCGGCCCCGGCAGTCAGCGCGCTCTGGTCGGATGGTCTGCTACTGTCGGTGGCTACTTTCCACATACATAAGCAGCGTCCCGTCCCATACAACATTCAGTCACAATTGCTAATGAATGTTGGGATGAAGGAATTTCGGCATGGCGAGCGTTGGCCTATAGGCAGCATGGTGTGTAGTTTTCTATTCATTTCATGCTCGCTGCGCGTAATCCCCATTTAATGAAACGAGGGTGTGCACGCTCGTGCACTTTTCACGAGTTCAAGCCATCCACGAAATGACGGTGCTTTGTAGAGATTCGCTGTCGGAAAGCACTTTACTGGGCGGGATGGGGATAACTTGACTGGCAGCACTATCGTCGAAGGGAATGGTTTAACCACACTGACTGGGTGCGGGAATAGTTTATTTGACCTGGGAAAATACGAACGGACCTCGGGGGCGTTGCATTTTCGGGTCAACCCCGAACCGAGCAGAGCGCATTTCACCACACCACTATTTCCGTGCCGAACAATATAAATTATTGAAAAACAGTTTCACCGCTGAATGGAATTCGTCACGGAATTTCCCAGTTTTCCCATTTTCTGGAACCATAACACTGTGCCGTGGAGGACAAAAGCAAAACTTGTTAATGATTTTAACATTGCGATACGAACGTTTATTATATGGCAAGCGCAATCTATCTGGTGTTGTGTACAACTGGCGAGGCTTCTGCTAAAATCCGGTATAATGAACAACTTTAGACATGGGCATCGTTTTTGCTTAGAATTATTTAGCTATTGCCATTAATCTTCTAACGGGATCAATTAATGAGAATAAGATATTTATTAAACGAGCCTGTGTAATGGTTGTCTGAAACTGATTTCGGACTACCCCATATGGTATAGGTTCATCCGAAGATTCAAAATAAGAATCTGCTGCAGCTCAAGTGCGGAAGCGATATTGTGCAACAATTAAGAGCTGAGTAACCAGTCGTAAATTTAGAAGTTTTCCACGAACGCATAAACATTTCTTTTCCTAGTACTAAAGCACCACAAAGCATAGTTTATTTTTACCTCTGCTTAAGATTCCTCGAAGTGAGAAAAATAGCAAATAGAAGAAAATGTCCATCAGAAATTTGGTCAAAAGAAATCTATTGGAAGGTGATGGTTCATTTTCCTATACAAGTATTGATTCTTTGAAATCGACATTGGAACCTTTTGTCCCTTGGACCTTCAGTTCAGGTCACTGGCGTTGGCAGCGGAGATGGTTTATTTAGGACAGAAGTCAAGTGGAAAGGGCAGACACTTCTCGTTCAGAATCGAGAGTCTCTTCCTCGAAAATACTTTCTTTTGGAACGATAGTCATGAACAGTCTTCATTCATCAAACCCACAAGTACATATAGAATGCGGAAAATGGCAGATTGCCACTCTCATTGAAATGTTCGTCTGTCCTAATTCACTCCAAACGAGCAGGACATCTGTCAAAGATATAATGACCAACAGGTATGTGTGCCACAGAACGACTTGTCATTCAGATCTATTTTGTTTGTTCGTACATCTCCCTCTTTGCGTTACATTAATTTGGATGACATTAATTTGGAACACACTATAACGGGTAGAGAAGTGCCAAAGCGGACAAAAGTACACACAACTGGAGGGATGAAGCACCAAAGTGATTGAAAACAGCCACACATCAAGCCATCCTTGTTTGTCTTCTAGGGTAAATGATCCAATAGTGGAGGACCTAAGCGCGTTCCAACTCTATTACTTCCCCCACAATAATAACAAATTTAATTCCACTTACCTTTGATATGTATCCAAAGGCTCTTCGCTTCTATTTCAATAAGAAAATGCTTCTGTTTTAAAAGATATCGTAATTAAAACGTAAAATCATAACTTCAATTATTGACACAGTGTTCCAATAGTTGCGATATTTTTTAATCTTAGTTCCTATAATTGCGAATCCCATTGTTTTCTTACGGAACTCGCAACTATAGGAATACTACCGCAACTATTGGTTCACAGACGGTAAAATATTAAGGTACATATTTTGAGGATATTTACCAATTTAAAAAAAACTAAGATGTTTTGGTTCGCTTCGGGTACTGTCTGATTATCTAATTGATTGACAACGTGGGTTGCTGCGTTTGATTTGTAAATTTTGAGTATACCGTACTACCCCAACTATAGGAACACCCACGACTATCGAAGCTTTTACCCTACACGCTATTTTATCAGATCTTTGTTATCGAGATGTTTTTGAAATTGGGAGTTCATCACTTCCTACACTCTATTAACTATTATACATTTTCGCTGAGCTTACTTTTAAAGTTAGGGTCGTCCTCCTACTGATACGATCCTCTTCGCGGTCGAAGATCTGCCGCCGCGTTTGACGGCAGCGCGAAACTTTTCTCCCAGCCCGAGTAGTCTCGCTTCTCGTTAGTGAAAACGAAAACCGTGCCCGTCTACTTAGCGTCATATAGTTTGATCGGTCGAAGCATAAAAAGTCTTTTTCGAAACTACTGGTGCTGGAGAGCGGAATAATAAATCAAGATCCTCCTTGCGCATTATTAAAAATAATTCGACAGAGTGAAGTGAGTAGACCAGTTGAGGGGATTGCTAATGTACCCCCTGTCCCACTAGTTGACGTATCGTGTAGGTAGCTACGTCTGACTAGGATTTATTGCATTCCCTATCGTGATGGGAGGTTGCATCTTAAAGCCCTGGATAATACCAGGAAAAGGCCGCTCAACACAGAGGATGTTACTTACAGCCCGGGATGATGTGCCCAGAATGCCCATGACGACAGTGGACTAAAGATAGGCGGTTATATCCGGAACCGTTAAAATGATCCGGATCTTTGAAGTGAGCGAAAGATTCGTAGCTCAGTTTTTAAAAGATCCGGTTCTCCAGATCAGCAAAATATAGGACCATTTGTAAGAAAATGACAAAATGAATAGTTTTTTGTAGTATTCTATACATGTTATATATGCTTGCGAGTAAGAGAAGGATGAAATGATTGTATGTACAGGCCAATCATGTGATGTGAGCTTGAATGACAACCATTTCACTTATTCGCTTCCTCCTTATATTTTGTTCCCAAAACCCAACCGTATGGTACATTCGGATCATTATGGAACGTACACACGGTCAAGCAGTTTGACCAACATTGACTCCACCTCTCGTTTATTCAAACATCCATCAAGTTTTACCAACAGCGGCACGAACAATCAATTTATTCGACCAACAATATCACACACGAACGACCGAAGCACCAACTGGAGCACCAACCATCAAAAAATATATGGGGGTTTGTGCAACTTCACTACAAATGCTCAAACATGTTCGGCGAACCTTGACTCCACCCCCGACAACTCAAACCAAAATCAAACCGTTTTAATTTTTTCCAACCGAGCCGTCAACTGTCAAATGGTTGATCGAACAACTTCACACACGTTCCAACAAAGCAGCAACCGAAGCGTTTTCTTGGGGGCGGAGTCAATGTTCGTCAAACTGCTTGACTGGTGTGTACGTTGCATTAGACTGAATCTGCTCTGATCTGTTCAACAGAGTGATCCATTTTGCTCATCCTACAGTGGACACTACAACCTTTCATTTTCCAGAAAGAACTGCATAGTGAGCAGCCGGAAGACAATTTGTTGATCCTTGAGATTGGACAGGACAACTAACGGACAGTGGAGCCTTTTGTTTTCCGCAGTGAAGCCGTGATGTATGAGCTCGGCTACGTTGAAGGACAATTATGAAGATCGCGGCCGTCGGAAATTTGTCCGAAATGGAATTGTGGTCGGTAACCCCAAGGACAACTCCTCGGTTTGACATTCACCCGTCTGTGTTTCGGTGTTCAAACCCACAGTGTTGCGCATGCAGCAGCTTTGTCAACGACCTACAAAGCACTTCGAATTGTTTCTACTCTTGAATTGCCTCGCTACAGAGTCGTCAATATTGGCTATGAGGAGTTGCACTTCCTCGCTCCATGTCAGTGGATCCCTGTTACTAAGGAAAGACCAACGCCTGCCACCATGCGGAGGATCCGTTCTTCTTCGACGAGAACAAGAACCCTATGTTCCCTGGGCGTTTCTGAGGTGTATGAGGCAGCTTTTCGGCAATTGCACGTCATCATATGGTAACGAAAAGATAGAATGCCTGCATCGTTGCAGCTAGACTTCGCTTGATGGAAGGATGGAGAGCGTGATAAATCCTATTTTCATAGCTCGATCAAAACCAAATTTTTTGGTCGTAATGTGGTCAAATGAGTAACCCCAATAAGAATATTTGCATTGCATAGAGTTTATAAAGGTGTTTAACAAGAGCAACATTTTTCTAATCGAAATTTATGATAACCATATTGAAAATGAAGAAACATTTTCAAGACGGTAAAGTTTATCGCTGTCATACGATGTTTTCATCGCGTTAAACACTTTATTGGTCATTGATTTGCATTATAAATATGTTGGGGAGAAATATCTATATATTCAAGGGAGATTAGGGATATTGCTGTTACAATTATTTTAAATTTTATGCTCAAAACTACATTGTTTTGAGAGCGCGTGGTGTTCTTATCTTATTTTTATCCTAACTTTCATCATGAAATTGAACGCGCACCTTATTTCGATAGAAGCACATTGTGAAACAATATTAATCCTAAAAATAATATTATTATGTGGCCATCGTCATCATGATTTTCATTTTATTTTACATTTTATGTTGTTATTATTTTTCTGCAAAGTTTTGTTTCTCTTTTTTCAAAGCAACATTTTTGACAGCTGCCGCAGCCAAATTCCCTTTTTTGCGGGTGGTTTAAAAAGGATTTCTAAATACTCTTATAACAGGTTTATGGAGGTTATCTAGAGAGGGCCACTTGGAAATATCTTACACTTATAGTGGTCATCAGAAGGTTGACGTTTAGTAGTAGGTTTTATTGTTAGATCTTATAAATTGATCTAGAAAACCATCCCTAGAGCGGAATAAAACTTGCAATGTTACTTGGGTAAGTACTGTTCAGTTTATAAAGAGGACACTTTGCACTGTCGATGTTTTTAAACCATCAATGTTTTAAGAAATCTGTTTTTTTGTTGTTGAATATATTATCTGGCCTTCTAGAAATGAAATCCAATTATCAACAGAACAATTCTTACTCAGAAATTTGCGATATTCATAATAATCTTAATTTATTGCATTTTCAACAGCTCTAACCGTTTATATTTCGTTTTCCGGCTGACACAGGCTCTACTGTTTCTGAGTATTGACAAATCATTGACAGTGTGTTTCTATCCGATCTTCTTGATGATTTTGTTGAAATGCCGATTTACATTTTATTTACACACTGTCAAATTGGCCAATAAAAAAATTTGTTTGCTTACTCGAAATTTGAGAAGCTTTGACAAAGGCGCCATTTTGTTGGATTTAAACTGTATTATCTCCTTCCAAAAAATTCAGTTGATTGACATTATATTATAATACACGATATAGTAATTTCCATCAAAATTGACCAATTTGTCTGTTTTATATTGTGTCATGTAAAATTGTCCTCTCAATAAACTGAACAGTCCTTATTGAGACTGGACTACACTGGACGGCTTGAACTATCTCGACGATTGTTAGCTAAAAAGGCAATAACGTACATATTATAACAGGCTTTCTTATGTATATACAGTACACATTATGGATTAAATTAGCTATGAGTATATTTTATTTATTTTCATATTACAATATCTATGAAGGGATTTCCCTGAGGAATTTCGAAGGAATTTCCATGAGGAAATTCGAAGGAATTTCCCTGAGGAAATTCGAAGGAATTTCCCTGAGGAAATTCGAAGGAATTTCCCTGAGGAAATTCGAAGGAATTTCCCTGAGGAAATTCTAAGAAATTTTCCTGAGAAAATTCGAAGGATTTTCCCTGAGGAAATTCGAAGGAATTTCCCTGAGGAAATTCGAAGGAATTTCCCTGAGGAAATTCGAAGGAATTTCCCTGAGGAAATTCGAAGGAATTTCCCTGAGGAAATTCTAAGGAATTTCCCGAGGAAATTCGAAAGAATTTCATGAGGAAAGTCGAAGGAATTTCATGAGGAAAGTCGAAGGAATTTCCCGAGGAATTCGAAGGAATTTCCTGAGGAAATTCGAAGGAATTTCCTGAGGAAATTCGAAGGAATTTCCTGAGGAAATTCGAAGGAATTTCCCTGAGGAAATTCGAAGGAATTTCCTGAGGAATTCGAAGGAATTTCCTGAGGAAATTCGAAGAATTTCCTGAGAAAATTCGAAGGATTTTCCTGAGGAAATTCGAAGGAAATTTCCTGAGGAAATTCGAAGGAAATTTCCTGAGGAAATTCGAAGAAATTTCCTGAGGAAATTCGAAGGAATTTCCTGAGGAATTCGAAGGAATTTCCTGAGGAATTCGAAGGAATTTCCTGAGGAATTCGAAGGAATTTCCTGAGGAATTCGAAGGAATTTCCCTGAGGAATTCGAAGGAATTTCCTGAGGAATTCGAAGGAATTTCCTGAGGAAATTCGAAGGAATTTCCTGAGGAAATTCGAAGGAATTTCCTGAGGAATTCGAAGGAATTTCCTGAGGAATTCGAAGGAATTTCCTGAGGAAATTCGAAGGAATTTCCTGAGGAATTCGAAGGAATTTCCTGAGGAAATTCGAAGGAATTTCCTGAGGAAATTCGAAGGAATTTCCTGAGGAATTCAGAGGAATTTCCTGAGGAAATTCGAAGGAATTTCCCTGAGGAAATTCGAAGGAATTTCCTGAGGAAATTCGAAGGAATTTCCTGAGGAATTCGAAGGAATTTCCTGAGGAAATTCGAAGGAATTTCCTGAGGAATTCGAAGGAATTTCCTGAGGAAATTCGAAGGAATTTCCTGAGGAATTCGAAGGAATTTCCTGAGGAAATTCGAAGGAATTTCCTGAGGAATTCGAAGGAATTTCCTGAGGAAATTGAAGGAATTTCCTGAGGAATTCGAAGCAATTTCCCGAGGAAATTCGAAGCAATTTCCCGAGGAAATTCGAAGCAATTTCCCGAGGAAATTTGAAGGAATTTTCCGAGGAATTCGGAAGAATTTCCCGAGGAATTCGAAAGAATTTCCCGAGGAATTCGAAAGAATTTCCCGAGGAAATTCGAAGGAATTTCCCGAAGAAATTTCCCGAGGAAATTCGATGGAATTTTGCGAGGAAATTCGATGGAATGTCCCGAGGAAATTCGAAGGAATTTCTCGAGGAAATTCGAAGAAATTTCCTGAGGAAATTCGAAGGAATTTCCCGAGGAAATTCGAAAGAATTTCCCGAGGAAATTCGAAGGAATTTCCTGAGGAAATTCGAAGGAATTGCACGAGAAAATTCGAAGGAATTTCCCTAGAAAATTCGAAGCAATTTCCCGAAGAAATTCGAAGCAATTTCCCGAGGAAATTCGAAGGAATTTCCCGAGGAAATTCGAAGGAATTTCCCTGAGGAAATTCGAAGGAATTTCCCTGAGGAAATTCGAAGGAATTTCCCTGAGGAAATTCGAAGGAATTTCCCTGAGGAAATTCGAAGGAATTTCCCTGAGGAAATTCGAAGGAATTTCCCTGAGGAAATTCGAAGGAATTTCCCTGAGGAAATTTGAAGGAACTTCCCGAGGAAATTCGAAGGAATTTCCCAGAGGAAATTCGAAGGAATTTCCCAGAGGAAATTCGAAGGAATTTCCCTAGGAAACTAGAAAACATTTCCCGTGGAAATTCGAAGGAATTTCCCGAGGAAATTTGAAGGAATTTCCCGAGGAAATTTGAAGGAATTTCCCGAGGAAATTTGAAGGAATTTCCCGAGGAAATACGAAGAAATTTCTCGAGGAAACTAGAAAACATTTCCCGAGGAAATTTGAAGGAATTTCCCGAGGAAATTTGAAGGAATTTCCCGAGGAATTCGAAGGAATTTCCTGAGGAATTCGAAGGAATTTCCTGAGGAAATTCGAAGGAATTTCCTGAGGAAATTCGAAGGAATTTCCCTGAGGAATTCGAAGGAATTTCCTGAGGAATTCGAAGGAATTTCCTGAGGAAATTCGAAGGAATTTCCTGAGGAATTCGAAGGAATTTCCTGAGGAAATTCGAAGGAATTTCCTGAGGAATTCGGAGGAATTTCCCTGAGAAAATTCGAAAGATATTCCCGAAGAAATTCGAAGGAATTTCCCTGAGGAAAATCGAAGGAAATTAAAATTAAAACGAATTTTCCTGGAGAAAACTTCAAAGGAATTTCCCGAGGAAATTCGAAGGAATTTCCCTGAGGAAATTCGAAGGAATTTCCCTGAGGAAATTCGAAGGAATTTCCCTGAGGAAATTCGAAGGAATTTCCCTGAGGAAATTCGAAGGAATTTCCCTGAGGAAATTCGAAGGAATTTCCCTGAGGAAATTCGAAGGAATTTCCCTGAGGAAATTCGAAGGAATTTCCCTGAGGAAATTCGAAGGAATTTCCCTGAGGAAATTCGAAGGAATTTCCCTGAGGAAATTCGAAGGAATTTCCCTGAGGAAATTCGAAGGAACTTCCTGGAGGAAATTCGAAGGAATTTCCCGAGGAAATTCGAAGGAATTTCCCTGAGGAAATTCGAAGGAATTTCCCTGAGGAAATTCGAAGGAATTTCCCTGAGGAAATTCGAAGGAATTTCCCTGAGGAAATTCGAAGGAATTTCCCGAGGAAATTCGAAGGAATTTCCCGAGGAAATTCGAAGGAATTTCCCGAGGAAATTCGAAGGAATTTCCCGAGGAAATTCGAAGGAATTTCCAGAGGAAATTCGAAGGAATTTCCAGAGGAAATTCGAAGGAATTTCCCGAGGAAATTCGAAGGAATTTCCCGAGGAAATTCGAAGGAATTTCCCTGAGGAAATTCGAAGGAATTTCCCTGAGGAAATTCGAAGGAATTTCCCTGAGGAAATTCGAAGGAATTTCCCTGAGGAAATTCGAAGGAATTTCCCTGAGGAAATTCGAAGGAATTTCCCTGAGGAAATTCGAAGGAATTTCCCTGTCGAAATTCGAAGGAATTTCCTTGACGAAATTCGAAGGAATTTCCCTGAGGAAATTCGAAGAAATTTTCCTGAGGAAATTCGAAAGAATTTTCCTGAGGAAATTCGAAAGAATTTTTCTGAGGAAATTCGACGGAATTTCCGTGAGAAAATTCGGCGGAAATTCTAAGGAATATCCCAAAGAAGTTCGAAAAAATTTCACAAATAAGTTCGAAGGTTTTCCCTGAGGAAATTCAAAGGAATTTCCCTGAGGAAATTTGAAGGAATTTCTCTGAGGAAATTCGAAGGAATTTCCCTGAGGAAATTCGAAAAAATTCAAAGGAATTTTCTGGAATTTCCTGAGGAGAGTCAATGGAATTTTGCGAGGAAATTCGAAGAAACTTCCCTGAGGAAATTCGAAGGAATTTCCCTAAGGAAATTTGAAGAAATTTCCCTGAGAAAATTCGAAGAAATTTTCTTGAGGAAATTCGAAGAAATTCCTAGCCATCAAATTCCTGCCATCATATATGGTGCTGGCCGCAAGCATTTATACAAAATCAAAAGGTCCCAAATGCGTCCTTCTAAATTGCTCCTATATCCGAAGTATTGATCTAGAATAATAAAATGATGGCGGAAAAGCAAATTATTCCACAGAATGTGTTTCAAAATAAACAATGTAGCCTAACTTCGAGTCACCACGAGTACGCTGGCTTCTACCCCCCTATTACTAACCGTATAATAAAATGATATTGATTGTATATATCACAAAGAACAATGGCTCCGTAAAGTGTTATACACGCCTGAGCCTACCAAATAAATGAAATTGAAAAAAAATAAACAATGTGAAAATTTTGACACATGAGCTGTGCAGAATGTATCTAGGTTTGAGACCATAAAAATTGTACACAGTAACGTCGAATTTTATTTACCATAGTTTATTTATAGCAAGCGTAAAAATCTGGAAAGCTCCTTTTTTTACATGGCGTTGAGTATCGAATACAGTTTGTTTTATAGCTCAAACAAACGGCTTTCTTACCTTCATCTTCCAGGAAGAACTTCCTCGATTCCACCTCTGTCCAGCGTTTTTCTAACATCGATGAGCGCGTGGAAATAGATTGTGACTAACCTGCCATTTCGCAACTCAGATCCATTCAGTTAATGAGCAAAATAAGAACGCGCGTAAAAAAAACATTTTTGCCCTATCGAGTTTCACAAATTGATGTTTCCATCAAGCCCCTCTAGCACTTTGAAGCGTATTTTTTCCTCGCGGTTTATTTTCTCCTGAATTGTCTCGAACGTTTACCTGGTTGCTATAGCTGCAGGTGCAATTCAATTTTAACTCCGGTAGCTTTTACAATCTATTTCGCTCGTTATACGAGAAGGAAAATTGAATCTAGTCCAGGCTACCAGTCAACCTGAATTATTGGATTTTACATTCCGGCATGAGCGTACGCCCGCAGGCAGCCAAGCGGACAAGCAGCTCTTGTGGGGCAGCCATTCGATAAAATCCATCCCATTTAATCCTCACGACATATCCGCTCATCCGCTCTTCGGACTTCTCAGCATGGTTCTAGAAGCTCCGTCCACGTCGTCGACGGTGAACGAATTGTCAGATCTAATGACTGCGCTCTTCTAGTTTTTCGCCGAAGCAGATATCACACTCGTTCGACTGGCGTGTTTGAGAAGATGCTGCTGGAGATAATGCAGTCCGACTGCGTGGAAGGAGTAAGACCTTCCGGCGACGGCATCGTCGGCGATCGATGGCGCTGACAATGAAACAAGAGTCATATCAAGGACTGTCCACCCGCAATTCCGCACCACCACAGCAGTCCTGTAGCCCGGAGCTGCCAGCACGGGTGAACCATTTCCAACCCGTATAATTGATTTAATCTAACCCATGACCGCAAATCCAGGCCTCGTCGGACGGAAATTCGCTGGATGGAAAGCGGGCGGATTGCCCTGGATAGAACAGAGTGTCACTCAACCGCTGCGCTGGCCGCCGCCGCCGTTTCCATTTGGCACGATTGGAATAAGATGGCAAACTAAGCGATAAGCAATTCAAATCTCCTCTCTGGATGGCGTGCTGTAATATGCACGCTGGAAGTGTTAGAATGGAGGACACGCTTCGTGAGAGAATCCGGGTGAAAGTGTTTTTGGACACGTCAACCGTCAATCGGGCGATGTTTGACTTACACGGTGCAGGGTGAGTTTTGAACTTTTACTCGAAGATGGATATTTTTCTTAACCGTCTCAAAGCTCTTACCAGTCGAAACCGTGAACATGTCTTGCAATTACTAAAAACGGAGTCTGATTTAATTTGCTGAATAATCATTCTCTTGCTTGAGTCCATGAAAGGAATATCCAATTCTTATAGTTGACAAACCACTTTATTTTCAGGCACCATTTCGATCCCCCAATATTTCTTAAGACCTCGTGTATGTTATTGCAAAAAATAAAAAACTGCTTATTGCAAGAATGGATCACTACCGATGCATACTGACGTGGGTTCTTATCAATTATAAGAAAAACCAGAACAGCCAAAGTTTAAGCACGTTCTGGAAAGAAAAGCAAATTCGAAGGAATTTCTTGAGGCAATTCCTTCGAATTTCCTCAGGGAAATCCCTTCGAATTTCCTCAGGGAAATTCCTTCGAATTTCCTCAGGGAAATTCCTTCGAATTTCCTCAGGGAAATTCCTTCGAATTTCCTCAGGGAAATTCCTTCGAATTTCCTCAGGGAAACTCCTTCGAATTTCCTCAGGGAAATTCCCTCGAATTTCCTCAGGGAAATTCCCTCGAATTTCCTCGGGAAATTCCCTCGAATTTCCTCAGGGAAATTCCCTCGAATTTCCTCAGGGAAATTCCTTCGAATTTCCACGGGAAATTCCTTCGAATTTCCACGAGAAATTCCTTCGAATTTCCACGGGAAATTCCTTCGAATTTCCTCATGGAAATTCCTTCGAATTTCCTCATGGAAATTCCTTCGAATTTCCTCATGGAAATTCCTTCGAATTTCCTCATGGAAATTCCTTCGAATTTCCTCATGGAAATTCCTTCGAATTTCCTCATGGAAATTCCTTCGAATTTCCTCATGGAAATTCCTTCGAATTTCCTCATGGAAATTCCTTCGAATTTCCTCATGGAAATTCCTTCGAATTTCCTCATGGAAATTCCTTCGAATTTCCTCATGAAAATTCCTTCGAATTTCCTCATGGAAATCCCTTCGAATTTCCTCATGGAAATTTCTTCGAATTTCCGCATGGAAATTCCTTCGAATTTCCTCATGGAAATTCCTTCGAATTTCCTCATGGAAATCCCTTCGAATTTCCTCATGCAAATTCCTTCGAATTCCTCAGGAAATTCCTTCGAATTCCTCAGGAAATTCCTTCGAATTCCTCAGGAAATTCCTTCGAATTCCTCAGGAAATTCCTTCGAATTCCTCAGGAAATTCCTTCGAATTTCCTCAGGAAATTCCTTCGAATTCCTCAGGAAATTCCTTCGAATTCCTCAGGAAATTCCTTCGAATTCCTCAGGAAATTCCTTCGAATTTCTCAGGAAATTCCTTCAATTTCCTCAGGAAATTCCTTCGAATTTCCTCAGGAAATTCCTTCGAATTCCTCAGGAAATTCTTCGAATTCCTCAGGAAATTCCTTCGAATTCAGGAAATTTCCTCAGGAAATTCCTTCAATTTCTCAGGAAATTCCTTCGAATTTCCTCAGGAAATTCCTTCGAATTCCTCAGGAAATTCCTTCGAATTCCTCAGGAAATTCCTTCGAATTTCCGCAGGGAAATTCCTTCGAATTTCCTCAGGAAATTCCTTCGAATTCCTCAGGAAATTCCTTCAATTTCCTCAGGAAATTCCTTCGAATTCCTCAGGAAATTCCTTCGAATTCCTCAGGAAATTCCTTCGAATTTCCTCAGGAAATTCCTTCGAATTCCTCAGGAAATTCCTTCGAATTTCCTCAGGAAATTCCTTCAATTCCTCAGGAAATTCCTTCAATTTCCTCAGGAAATTCCTTCGAATTTCCTCAGGGAAATTCCTTCAATTCCTCAGGAAATTCCTTCTTTCCTCAGGAAATTCCTTCGAATTTCCTCAGAAATTCGAATTTCCTCAGGAAATTCCTTCGAATTCCTCAGGAAATTCCTTCGAATTTCCTCAGGAAATTCCTTCAATTCCTCAGGAAATTCCTTCGAATTCCTCAGGAAATTCCTTCGAATTTCCTCAGGAAATTCCTTCGAATTTCCTCAGGAAATCTTCTGAATTTCCTCAGGAAATTCCTTCGAATTTCCTCAGGAAATTCCTTCGAATTCCTCAGGAAATTCCTTCGAATTCCTCAGGAAATTCCTTCGAATTTCCTCAGGAAATTCCTTCGAATTCCTCAGGGAAATTCCTTCGAATTCCTCAGGAAATTCCTTCGAATTTCCTCAGGAAATTCCTTCGAATTTCCTCAGGAAATTCCTTCGAATTCCTCAGGAAATTCCTTCGAATTCCTCAGGAAATTCCTTCGAATTCAGGAAATTCCTCGAATTCCTCAGGAAATTCCTTCGAATTCCTCAGGAAATTCCTTCAATTCCTCAGGGAAATTCCTTCGAATTTCCTCAGGAAATTCCTTCGAATTTCCTCAGGAAATTCCTTCAATTTCCTCAGGGAAATTCCTTCGAATTCCTCAGGAAATTCCTTCGAATTTCCTCAGGAAATTCCTTCGAATTCCTCAGGAAATTCCTTCGAATTCCTCAGGGAAATTCCTTCGAATTTCCTCAGGAAATTCCTTCGAATTCCTCAGGAAATTCCTTCAATTCCTCAGGAAATTCCTTCGAATTCCTCAGGAAATTCCTTCGAATTCCTCAGGAAATTCCTTCAATTCCTCAGGAAATTCCTTCAATTCCTCAGGAAATTCGAATTCCTCAGGAAATTCCTTCGAATTTCCTCAGGAAATTCCTTCGAATTCCTCAGGAAATTCCTTCCTCAGGAAATTCAATTCCTCAGGAAATTCCTTCGAATTTCCTCAGGAAATTCCTTCGAATTCCTCAGGGAAATTCCTTCGAATTTCCTCAGGAAATTCCTTCGAATTCCTCAGGGAAATTCCTTCGAATTCCTCAGGAAATTCCTTCAATTCCTCAGGAAATTCCTTCGAATTCCTCAGGAAATTCCTTCGAATTTCCTCAGGAAATTCCTTCGAAGTTCCTCAGGAAATTCCTCAGGAAATTCCTCATGGAATTCCTCAGGAAATTCCTCATGGAATTCCTCAGGAAATTCCTCATGGAATTCCTCAGGAAATTCCTCAAGGAATTCCTCAGGAAATTCCTTCGAATTCCTCAGGAAATTCCTTCCAATTCCTCAGGAAATTCCTTCCAATTCCTCAGGAAATTCCTTCGAATTCCTCAGGAAATTCCTTCGAATTTCCTCAGGAAATTCCTTCGAATTCCTCAGGAAATTCCTTCAATTTCCTCAGGAAATTCCTTCGAATTCCTCAGGAAATTCCTTCAATTCCTCAGGAAATTCCTTCAATTCCTCAGGGAAATTCCTTCGAATTTCCTCAGGAAATTCCTTCGAATTTCCTCAGGAAATTCCTTCGAATTCCTCAGGGAAATTCCTTCGAATTCCTCAGGAAATTCCGAATTCCTCAGGAAATTCCTTCGAATTCCTCAGGGAAATTCCTTCGAATTCCTCAGGAAATTCCTTCAATTCCTCAGGAAATTCCTTCGAATTCCTCAGGAAATTCCTTCGAATTCCTCAGGAAATTCCTTCGAATTCCTCAGGAAATTCCTTCGAATTTCCTCAGGAAATTCCTTGAATTTCCTCAGGAAATTCCTTCGAATTCCTCAGGAAATTCCTTCGAATTCCTCAGGAAATTCGAATTCCTCAGGAAATTCCTTCGAATTCCTCAGGAAATTCCTTCGAATTCCTCAGGAAATTCCTTCGAATTCCTCAGGAAATTCCTTCGAATTTCCTCAGGAAATTCCTTCGAATTCCTCAGGAAATTCCTTCGAATTTCCTCAGGAAATTCCTTCGAATTTCCTCAGGGAAATTCCTTCGAATTCCTCAGGAAATTCCTTCGAATTTCCTCAGGAAATTCCTTCGAATTCCTCAGGAAATTCCTTCGAATTTCCTCAGGAAATTCCTTCGAATTCCTCAGGGAAATTCCTTCGAATTCCTCAGGAAATTCCTTCGAATTCCTCAGGAAATTCCTTCGAATTTCCTCAGGAAATTCTTCGAATTCCTCAGGGAAATTCCTTCGAATTTCCTCAGGAAATTCCTTCGAATTTCCTCAGGAAATTCCTTCGAATTTCCTCAGGAAATTCCTTCGAATTTCCTCAGGAAATTCCTTCGAATTCCTCAGGAAATTCCTTCGAATTTCCTCAGGAAATTCCTTCGAATTTCCTCAGGAAATTCCTTCGAATTTCCTCAGAAAATTCCTTCGAATTTCCTCAGGAAATTCCTTCGAATTTCCTCAGGAAATTCCTTCGAATTCCTCAGGAAATTCCTTCGAATTTCCTCAGGAAATTCCTTGAATTCCTCAGGAAATTCCTCTGAATTCCTCAGGAAATTCCTTCGAATTCCTCAGGAAATTCCTTCGAATTTCCTCAGGAAATTCCTTCAATTTCCTCAGGAAATTCCTCGAATTCCTCAGGAAATTCCTTCGAATTCCTCAGGAAATTCCTTCGAATTCCTCAGGAAATTCCTTCGAATTTCCTCAGGAAATTCCTTCGAATTTCCTCAGGAAATTCCTTTCAGGAAATTCTTTCGAATTTCCTCAGGGAAATTCCTTCGAATTTCCTCAGGGAAATTCTTTCGAATTTCCTCAGGGAAATTCCTTCGAATTTCCTCAGGAAATTCCTTCGAATTCCTCAGGAAATTCCTTCGAATTTCCTCAGGAAATTCCTTCGAATTCCTCAGGGAAATTCCTTCAATTTCCTCAGGAAATTCCTTCGAATTTCCTCAGGAAATTCCTTCGAATTCCTCAGGAAATTCCTTCGAATTTCCTCAGGAAATTCCTTCGAATTTCCTCAGGAAATTCCTTCTCAGGAAATTCCTTCGAATTTCCTCAGGAAATTCCTTCGAATTCCTCAGGAAATTCCTTCGAATTCCCTCAGGGAAATTCCTTCGAATTTCCTCAGGGAAATTCCTTCGAATTTCCTCAGGGAAATTCCTTCGAATTTCCTCAGGGAAATTCCTTCGAATTTCCTCAGGGAAAATCCTTCGAATTTCCTCAGGGAAATTCCTTCGAATTTCCTCAGGGAAATTCCTTCCTTCCTCAGGGTCGCATTTCAAAAACTTACAGTCAGAGAATTTTTCTCGAAATCGCTTCGAACTTCCGGTAATTTGTGGCCATTTTATCTCGAAACTTTTGAAATCCCGGATGTAGAATGTTAAACTTTTTGTGAGAATGGGATGATTTAATCCAAATCTCAACCCACATCCAATCAAGTCAATCGCAGCACAATTAATTTACATACCCTAATCAGGTAGAATGATTATCATTAGCACTCTGATTTTGAGTGGCAGCAATTAATAGTTCACGGCAGTAGTTTGTCCCCAATCTACAAATCTAATTTGAAACGGGACGGTTCTGGTTTCAAAAGTTTCCTTTCAATTTCGACCAGGCGCGTAGGCTCTCCCGTTTGACTTCCGTCGCATTTCAAAAACTTACAGTCAGAGTATTTTTCTCGCATCCCCGAAACAAATTATGATGATTTAGCATACAAATTACCTCGATTAACGCACGCTCGCCACTGGTTTTGGAGATCGTTAACGCTAATTAGGCTGCCATTTATTGAAATGCTCATCGCCCAGGAAGCGGAATTTCCACCTATTCCGACAACCTCTGGCGCAGCGTGTCTCGCTGAAAATTGGACCCCATTATGCTCCCATTAATGAGGCCATTTCGCACTGCCACTGCCGTTCGTCGCCATGACGCGCGAATGTGTCACGCAGCGGCCGTTAAACGCGCATTTGCCTACCTACGAGCACATTTAAATTGACAGCCACATCTGAGCCGGGGCCGAGCTCACTCCATTCTTCACAGAATGTCTCCCGTCCATGGGCACCGATGATGTGATGCGTGACTTCCAAGTGAAACTTTGCCTTATCTGGGAACTTCAAAGTAACAACCGCTCGATAAATGCCATTCCAGGCCCAAGTCGAGTGTCGGAGTGCCAGTGCACGCGCTTCGAATTCACAGAATGTCGTAAATTAATAATGGAAACGACAGCTCGCAGAAGAAGCTTCCATAAACAAAAGATAAATTCTCCCTTTGGGAAAAAACGGTGGATATGGGGAATTGGGCGATGCGAAAAGCGTGGAAACTGCTAAGAAAGTTTCCTCCAACTTATTCTACTTACTCTTCATATCCGGTTTTCCTGCCCGAAGTCTAGAGAGTCGCTCCCTACGTTGGAATTTCAGCGGTTTATATGTGTTTTCCCACACTTGGCTTTTTGCCGGAGATGTTACACCCGAACGGGACGGGTGTACCCTTTTCAAGTGAGTATAAGAACCGAATTGAACGTAGTTGCGGAATTCTTACTTTGGCGCGGTACACACCTGAGTTGTTCAACCCTTCGTCCTTCGTCTGAGGTATATTGCAGAATAGCGCAGTACACACAGCGGAGGGGCAATCAACGGGAAACGAACAAAACCCAGCAAGGGATTCCAGATATGACTGGATTGGATTAACTGGAAACCAAATCTAACTTCTGAGAAGATTGATCGAGTCATAAATCCAAGTCAGAAGTGACTTGGCTTTCAAAGCTGATTGCGTCCTATTTTAGAATCCATTCAACCAGGTCATACCAAAAAAACTTCTCCTCTGAGTCAAATTGATGAATTAGTTTTTGTTGATGTTTTGGGTAAATCAATAAACCTTAGCTATTAAATGTTCACGAATCTAGCTGGACCAACAAAATTCATATCTGAAATGGATAAGTTGATCAAAACCAAGCATCGATATCTAACTTTGAAATATGTTCTGTAGACGTTAAAAGTCAGCTTTTGATATCGTTCGCGTATTTCAAACAAGTTTTGTTCAAACTTCGACCACTGCGCAGAGTCGTCGCAGCTGTCAAATCTTGGAAGTTGTATCAAGTTGTCACACCCGTCTCAGCGAAAATCATGACTTTATAGAAAGCTTCACATTATCAACTTTAGATAGAGTCAAAACTTAAATTCTCTCTGGATGAATATGGGAAAAGTTGTCGCTATTGCCGATAGCTCCGCACCTTAATCCATCGGTAGAGTGTAGGTATGGAAAAGTTTCCTCACTCTTCAATCATGACCGTACCTGCAAACCGAAAAACACCCGTAGGGTTATGGCTGTGGAGTGAAACCATACTTTTGCGATACACCGGTGGGAATATACGATTTTCATTCTACCGTAAAACTTGTTTCACAGTTTTTGGGTACAGGGTAAAGAGGTTCGTGCTATCGAGAATAGTAAATATAAGTAATCGATTTGAGTCACCGCAAGCCAACTCTTTCTGTAGCATTTTTTTTCGTGCATGGTGTTAGGATCTTCTCTATCAACCCGGGGTTTTTGGTGATTCCCCAAATTGGATCCAAATTGCGTATAAGATACACAGGATACCTTGTGAAGGCGAACGTATATAACTAGATCAGCATTAATACACAATTTATGCGTGAACATTTAAAAAGATTTCACTGAAAATTAGACTGACTGACAAATATTGGCGTATACTGAATTCGATTGCAGTATTGGTTACATTTTGAAATCAATTCAATAAGGCATTAAATAATCCTTTGATACTGCATTGAACTGCCCATAAATGCATAACAGTCCCATGTAGATGGAAAATCAAGCAAGAATGGGACTGTTATGAATTTATGGGAAGTAAATACGGTCACTAAAAGTTCATACATCTTTACTATATTTAACCAATAAAATGAGGATCAGAAATTGAGGATAATTACCGACGAATCGCTAGAGACTCGCGCGCTTGTGATTCTGCTACTGTCGTCGCCAAGCGATTATGTTTTACACTTTGAAGAAAATTTGTCTCAGATCGGGGGAATTGTTACGATTGAACTGTCCACCATGGCCTAGCAAGAAAAGAAAATTCGTTTCGATTCAACATTCCCTTGTATTAAATTGTGCTTATGGAAATAATTAATTACTTTCAATAATGCACATTTCCAAACCCCTCAAAGCTACAAAACCAAAAACAGATTTTTTTGAGAAAATTTCATTCGGCTGCTACTGACAAAAAGGCGGAGCTAATGGTCCTCTGTAAAAGAATCACAGGGCTTCAGCATCACCTCGGTGAGTTCCGGATCACTCGCAGCGATGACGTCTGATATGGAGGACCAAATAAGGGATATGGATGGTATGCGGGACGAAAAAGGAGGCAGACAATTTGTTTTGGATAGACCTGTAGTGCGAAACAAATAAAACTCTACCAGTGCGTGAATTCAGGCTTTTCTATAGAATATTAGTTATCATTATTACACCGAATTATTGATAAACACATTAGTGACTAGGTAAATGTATTAATATACTTACTTGCTACGATACTAGCCTATTTCTTACAGATAAACCTATCCTAGTAGTACGGTTGAACTATGAGCGAAATAATTAGAATTGCTTAACCTAGAACCTAAAAGTAAGTCATGCAAGTCATGCAACAGATTGACAGAAATTAATTGTCTATTAAAGTTTTCATGCTAGGTGATTACATTATTTCGATATTAGTTGAAGAGTTTCGGAAGAAAAAAGAAGAACACGAATATGTAAGTTGTAAAATGTAATACCCAGTAATTTAGATTATTGACTATAATTTGATTACAGCTTTGAAGCTATTTACTGCTCTCAAAACGTGTTGGCGACTTCCCTTGGACTATCCGAAACAGTCCTCCTTAATTGATTACAAGAAAGCTCTTTTCCTGCAAGCGCGACTTTATTCTGGAATGAGCATGAGCAGGATAACCGTACAATTCGTAGTTGCTACTCCGTGATTGATTAGAACTTGCGAAATTGCACAGGGAACCAATTGAAGGGAGCTTGGGTTTAGCTATCATTCTCAATGTGCAAATTTCGGAAATTCAATGCATTTTACTAAGTCAATTACGGCGCCGGCCACATCCTTACGTTATTCAAGGGAAGGAAGTATTATTAGTTCAACTCTCGTTGCTACTAGAGACCGAGTATACCTCTGCATCTCCACGATAGTCTTAGGATAGGATATTGTGTTAGTTAACTGTCAAATTTTCCGTTTCCGTCGCCGTTCCGTTGTATTGCGTTTGGGGCTTTAATCTCCTGCTTATGAGGCAGAAGCAGTGACACAAGGCCACCAAGCACCCTTACAAGCGCGACTTAATTCTGGAATGTAGCCAAAGTGCTGAAAAAGAAGCTCCAGGCCATCCCACTCCACCGGACGAAGCCAACGCTATCGCCAGCAGGCTTATTGAAGCACACAACCAATCAGACCACCAACTAACTAAACACAGTATAAGCCTACCCTTTCCCCGGTCATGTAACGGAAGATGATGTCAGTACAGCCATAAAATACGCCAAAAATATGTAGGCCCTCAGTAACGCAGCCTTAAACAACGTCTGGCATAATGACCTTATACTTATACGTGCCCGGGTATCTTGCAAAATTGGTGAGTGATTATCTAACAGATCGTTCCGTCTCTGTACGAGTTACAGAGGCTCGGGAGCCTCCTTTCAAGAGGCTCAGAAGCCTCCTTTCAAGAGGCTCGGAAGCCTCCTTTCAAGAGGCTCGGAAGCCTCCTTTCAAGAGGCTCGGAAGCCTCCTTTCAAGAGGCTCGGAAGCCTCCTTTCAAGAGGCTCGGAAGCCTCCTTTCAAGAGGCTCGGAAGCCTCCTTTCAAGAGGCTCAGAGCCTCCTTTCAAGAGGCTCAGGAAGCCTCCTTTCAAGAGGCTCAGAAGCCTCCTTTCAAGAGGCTCAGAGCCTCCTTTCAAGAGGCTCAAAGCCTCCTTTCAAGAGGCTCGGAAACCTCCTTTCAAGAGGCTCAGAAGCCTCCTTTCAAGAGGCTCAGAGCCTCCTTTCAAGAGGCCCGGAAGCCTCCTTTCAAGAGGCTCAAGCCTCCTTTCAAGAGGCTCAGAGCCTCCTTTCAGAGGCTCAAGCCTCCTTTCAAGAGGCCCGGAAGCCTCCTTTCAAGAGGCCTCAGGAAGCCTCCTTTCAAGAGGCTCAGAAGCCTCCTTTCAAGAGGCTCAAGCCTCCCTTTCAAGAGCTCTCAGAAGCCTCCTTTCAAGAGGCCTCAAGCCTCCTTTCAAGAGGCTCAGAAGCCTCCTTTCCAAGAGGCTCAAGCCTCCTTTCAAGAGGCTCAGAAGCCTCCTTTCAAGAGGCTCAGAAGCCTCCTTTCAAGAGGCTCAGAAGCCTCCTTTCAAGAGCTCAGAAGCCTCCTTTCAAGAGGCTCCAGCCTCCTTTCAAGAGCTCCAGAAGCCTCCTTTCAAGAGGCTCAGCCTCCTTTCAAGAGGCTCAGAAGCCTCCTTTCAAGAGGCTCAAGCCTCCTTTCAAGAGGCTCAGAGCCTCCTTTCAAGAGGCTCTGGAAGCCTCCTTCAAGAGGCCTCAGAAGCCTCCTTTCAAGAGGCTGGAAGCCTCCTTTCAAGAGGCTCGGAAGCCTCCTTTCAAGAGGCTCAGAAGCCTCCTTTCAAGAGGCTCAAGGCCTCCTTTCAAGAGGCTCAGGAGCCTCCTTTCAAGAGGCTCAGGAGCCTCCTTTCAAGAGGCTCAGGAGCCTCCTTTCAGAGGCTCAGGAGCCTCCTTTCAAGAGCTCAGGGCCTCCTTTCAAGAGGCTCAGGAGCCTCCTTTCAAGAGGCTCAGGAGCCTCCTTTCCAAGAGGCTCAGGAGCCTCCTTTCAAGAGCTCAGGAGCCTCCTTTCAAGAGGCTCAGGAGCCTCCTTTCAAGAGGCTTGGGAGCCTCCTTTCAAGAGGCTTGGGAGCCTCCTTTCCAAGAGGCTCAGGAGCCTCCTTTCAAGAGGCTCAGGAGCCTCCTTCAAGAGGCTCAGGGCCTCCTTTCAAGAGGCTCAGAAGCCTCCTTTAAGAGGCTCGGAAGCCTCCTTTCAAGAGGCTCAGGAAGCCTCCTTTCAAGAGGCTCGGAAGCCTCCTTTCAAGAGGCTCAGAAGCCTCCTTTCAAGAGGCTCAGAGCCTCCTTTCAAGAGGCTCAGAAGCCTCCTTTCAAGAGGCTCAGAAGCCTCCTTTCAAGAGGCTCAGAAGCCTCCTTTCAAGAGGCTCAGGAAGCCTCCTTTCAAGAGGCTCGGAATCCTCCTTTCAAGAGGCTCGGGAGCCTCCTTTCAAGAGGCTCCATTCAAGAGGCTCGGGAGCCTCCTTCTAAGAGGCTTGGAAGCCTCCTTCTAAGAGGCTTGGAGCCTCCTTTCAAGAGGCTCGGAGGCCTCCTTTCAAGAGGCTCGGAGGCCTCCTTTCAAGAGGCTTGGAAGCCTCCTTTCAAGAGGCTCGGAAGCCTCCTTTCAAGAGGCTCGGAAGCCTCCTTTCAAGAGGCTCGGAAGCCTCCTTTCAAGAGGCTCGGAAGCCTCCTTTCAAGAGGCTTGGAAGCCTCCTTTCAAGAGGCTCGGAAGCCACCTTTCAAGAGGCCTGGAAGCCTCCTTTCAAGAGGCTCGGAAGCCTCCTTTCAAGAGGCTCGGAAGCCTCCTTTCAAGAGGCTCGGAAGCCTCCTTTCAAGAGGCTCGGAAGCCTCCTTTCAAGAGGCTCGGAAGCCTCCTTTCAAGAGGCTCAGAAGCCACAGAAGCCATCTTTCAAGAGGCTCGGTAGCCTCATTTCAAGAGGCTCGGAAGCCTCCTTTCAAGAGGCTCGGAAGCCTCCTTTCAAGAGGCTCGGAAGCCTCCTTTCAAGAGGCTCGGAAGCCTCCTTTCAAGAGGCTCGGAAGCATCCCGTTAAGAGGCTTGGAAACGTATTTTCAAGAGGCTCCGAATTCTTTTTTGAAAAAGCTCAAAAGTGCAGCCCAATCGAGTTGTACGCAAAGCTGACGTAGGACTATGTAGCTATACTAAATGGATTATACTCGCCATCATAATTTGAGATTCTTTATTAGCATTTAGCAAACTGCTCGGAGGTCAACTGAATCAAGAAGCCGAATAGTAGCTCCCAGTTGGATGGTCTTAGAGTCTCCAACCGGGGAAATGGGATTAACACAACTCACTGGCCGCATCGCCGCCAGAAATAGCAATTCACTTAGTGCTGTTATTGTCCGAGAGCCACTCGATGAGTTTTCGATAAGACGCCACCATTTGGAATAAATTTTCAGCATCGCCACTGGTGGCGCGAGTTTGCTATAGACGCCATATGGCTTTTGCGCGCCGGAAAGCAGCTTTCTTGTATTAAATAAACTAAGCCCGTTAGCTCCGCCCCTTTGTGATCTGATATTGACCGATTAACGAAAGGGTGGGGCTAATGGAGCTACCTTCTTAAGATACAAGATAGCTGCTTTCCGGCGCGTGCGTGTCATTTTAATGGGGATTCTACAGAGAGCGGTCCCGAAGCATGGGAGACTAGAAATTTGAAGCATCCTGTGAAATGTTCTCGCAAGATGCTGAATTGCGTTATGAGCTGTTAATGATTCAAAATATGTTCTGTTGAAAAGAGTAACAAAATAAAATTCACCCAAGCCCCAACACGAAATTTCCTTCATAGTACAAAACATAATCGCTTGGCGTCTATTGGTCTGAGCAACGGTCGCTGGTAGGTGGGTAGAAATTTTCCTCTAAATTAGCGTCTATATCGATTCGATTCGTCTGTCGTCGGCAGAAAGTGAACTTTCGACAAGATTCTTTGGTTTTGTTTCTGTTAGTATTTGGTTTTGTCTGTGTTAGTCATTGGAAATCAAATCTTTTTTTTCTGGTCCGCGATTTTTTACAAAAGAAGATTGATCCGAGATTAATTTTCTTCAAAGTGCTGAACTCAATCGTTTGGCGACGACAGAAAGTAGAAAGTGGCTCTTCGGTAGTAGAATCACGAGCACACGTCGGAGGGAGATGAAGCAATACATTTGTTCGAATGAATAAAATCACTAACAGCTACCAAGCTACCATGGAGATGCCACCGAAAAAGGTCATTTTTGCAATCAACCCTTCTGTCCAGGAAATATTGGTATGGAGAAGATCCAATTCTCTTTTCCCAATGCGCTTTCCAATAACTATCTGCAACCAAACTCGATGACTTTTCGGTAAAACGCCACCATTTGAAATAAACTACATCACGCTTGATCACAGTAGACGACATTTTTGTAATCAACCCTTTATTTACATAAAATGCTGGTTCGTTGAGGTTGGATGATGACTACCGACGACCACCATCAATGCGATGGTTTTCCGTTGAAAGTGCTGTCAGTGCCATCGTGCTGCTGTTTCCACTCCGCTGTGTTCACTCTGTGTGAAATCTTGTTCGAACTGCGGACTAGATCCTAAGCCCGCAAGTTACTTGATTTTGATGTCTGTGCTTGCGGTGCATGTACGGGATTGGTTGGTTGACCCATTTCAAAACTTTTGATCAATTATCGATGATAAATAATAAAAAAAAACAGTTTTTTCAGGAGAATCAAAAGAAGCGTTGACTCATGCTAGATCGAATGGTCCAAAAAAAAAATGAAATCCATCGAGAAACGGCTGATTTTCGCAATCGCAAAATGTACCCCAATATAGAAAAGACAGACGTAGTCCTACGTCAAAATTGAACCGATCAACGTTATTTTATACAGTAAGATCCAAGGTGAAGTAAACCCGAGTTATGTCGGTAATTTTGACAGCTTGAACTTGCTAGAATAGTTAACGAGCGCTCGCTTATTATTTGTTGAACCAAAGAGAGAACCGAGCGTTCAGCAGATAAAAACTCAGTTCAAATTTTATCGAGCTCGGTACAATATTCTGAGTGTGTATATGTAATAAACTTTCAGCACCCGCGCGGCACTAGACTGGTACCTTATATAAGCTCGCCCGTGCTGTGTAGCGCGAGCATGGTATTTTCGTTTGTGTTGTACAAAATACAGCTGCGCGCGTATTCGAGTGCTCCGAGATGGCATGCGTGCGCTCGGGTGGTTTCTCTAGGCGCAGTTTAGCGCATATTAGCAGTGATGGGAAATTTCAAAAAAAAAATATCATGGGATTGATATTACTAATTTGCTAATACCTTTTTTTAAAGTTACGAATCCGAATTGTAAGGATTTTTCGATTTTTATGTAATGTTCAGTTTGAGCCATGAGAGCGAAATTTTAAAAATGTCATGGAATGCCATGACATTAATGTCATTTGACACTAATTCGGGTCTCACGCCGCCAATATCAAATTTAGATAAATGAGCCATTAGAAAAAGTTTTAGGGTCCTTTAAAGGCTACATGTTTATATGGAAAACATAATTGTAAATAAGTGGTGAAAAAAGTTATTAGCAAATTAGTCCCATGACATCGAAATGCCATTTCCCGTTTAGGAGAGCTGCTGAATAGGGGTTCTTCAAAAAGATCCACGGTTCATCAGCTCAATGTAAGGAATCAAATCTTCCGAACAGCTCGAGAGCGGAGCGCCCATCTCTAGCAAGCTTAGGCGCACGCTTGAGAAAATCGAGCCCAACGGCCTTGGGATCGTTCAGAAGATTACGCTTCTACTTAGTCAAGTTGTTCCACCTCGCTCCTCGCTCGGTATGAAGGAACCCATTCTACGTGCACCCATTTTAAAGGCCATCACTAATATTGCCACATTTTATGTCTTTGCGGAATTTCTCCACGCAATCATTAACAAGCATCGCGATGAAAGTTTCAAAATGAATGGCCCAGCCAGCCGCAACAGTTTATACTCTGTAGGGCCAGGATGGTGACTTCTTTGATCTTTGCAACATCATTTTGGAATCTGACTATTCCCATCAAGTTGTAAGGTTTGACAAAGAAAGCTGGTAAACTTCTACTGCCAAACAACGATTGTTAGATTTTATCACAATTCTGTATAATTTTGACATATTGGAAATCATATTTAGAAAAATTAAATTGCCCTCTATAAGTTAGTACTGAATTGAGATTATATAATCTTTTTGATGATACAAAATCAAAGAAAAGATTTTCTTCTTCTCTCTTCTATCGTTTATATTTGACAATTTAGTGCGAATTCTGCATACTCTGGTTATGTTTGGTGTATTTTATCCAAATGGACAATCCAGCGAAAACACAATCGAACGTCATTACAAAGTCATTAATTAGTTCTTCTGCACTTCTCGAGCTTCCCGATTCAACTCAGTACGAATCAGTTGGCCCAGTCTAATATCGACATTGGGGCAGCAGGGACAGCAGGGACAGCATGGACCATGTCCAAGGGCTTGACGACCCCTCCCCAGCTGTCTGCGAGTCAGGGAGAACTGCCTAGGGCGTGGTGGGATTTAGCAGTGGGCTCTGCTAAAATCCCTCCCAAAAACCACAAGTGCCCGTAATCAGACTCTATCAAAGCGACTGTGTGCCGCTTCAAAAGCACAAGCCCAGGGAGTGCCAATTGGCATGGGGAGTGTCCCTACTCCGGTAGGGTAGCGCGTGAGCTGCTTCGGCAGGGAGTGAGTGATCTGGTTGTGCTGAGGCAGGAGTGTCATAGCGCGTCACCGCTATTGTCACCTCGAAGCGCAGCAGAAGTCTGAGTATGGACAGCACATGCTGAGGTAGGAGTCGAGGTACCCATCGACACCTCGAGGCATTGCAGTGGAGTGTTAGAGTGAGCACCCGAAAAAGGGTCACATGGAGCGAATGGTCTTTGGAGAAGCTGCTTCGGCGGCAGGGTAGCAGTGGGTTGTACCCACACACCTACAGTTGTGCACATGTGGTGCATGGGGAGTGTCCCTGCTTTGGCAGGGTAGCGTGTGGTCTGCTTCGGCAGTGGTGTGATTGATCTGCTCGTGCTGAGGCAGGAGTGTCGTAGCGTAATATCTGTAGGCCCAGGCAGTTACCGCTATTGACACCTCGAGGCATGGCAGCGGAGCGCCCGGGAGAGCATCCAAGTAAGACTCAAATGGAGTGAATGGTGTGCGAGCACCCAAGTCAGTCTCGCGTGGGACGAGTGCCTGTGTGAGCGATAATGAGCGAGTACGCTTAGTACTGCCATCCCCCCAGAAGTAGTACTGCGAGGTAGTTCCTGGGGGAAACGATGGTGGAGCCCAAGGGAGTTTAGTCGGTATTACCGGTATGGTCGAGTCCGACACTCCAGTACACTTCCGTGTGGTAGTTTGGCAACTACAATGCACGTGTACTGGGTTAGTGTGTAAATGCATTCTCCCTTGTAAAAAAAAAAAGTCTAATATCGACATGTCGACATATTCTCCACAAGTAAATCCAATTCACTGCACAGTCGAGCTTCCTACAACATGAGTTTATGGGATTTTGTTGTGGGTGATGTGTTATCACCTGGTTCAAGGTGACCTTCAAGGTCAACCTAGTGGTTTTTTTTTCTGCGAAGTAAGAAACTCCTTCTTCTTCTTTTTCTTCTTAATGGCATTTCATCCCTACACTGGGACAGAGCCGTCTCACAGCTTAGTGTTCATTAAGCACTTCCATAGTTTTTAACTGCGAGGTTTCTAATCCAAGTTACCATTTTAGCATTCGTATATAACGATGATACTTTTATGCCCAGGGAAGTCGAGACAATTTCCAATCCGAAAATTGTTTAAGCCGGCACCGGGAATGGAACCCAGCCATCCTTAATATGGACTTGCTTTGTAGTTACGCGTATTACAGTACGGCTAAGAAACCCCTACCCCTACTTATCGTGCCGTGTGATATCTGACTGTACTTCCAAAATATGCGATACGAAATTAAATCAAGGAAGCAATCTTACCTATAGATGTACCAATGCATCGCATACAGTTGCCATTTCCCAATTGTCGGTCGTAAAAATAAAGAGCAAAAGCATCGAATATCAACTTGCTGCCAAATTACATTCTGCAGCCATACGCTCGACTGCTCCGGTACAGTGGAATATATGAAAGCATCTTAATATAACGTACGGAGCGTTTCGCATCCCGCTTGCGAAGAGTCCGCCTTATTTCGGAACATTCGATGCACTCTATCAAGCGGAGATTTTTTTTTTCATTTGACTGCACCCGTTTCCATTCATAATTTCAGCATCGTTTCGCAACGATGTTCGTATCTTGAGTGCAATCTTGTGAATGGTTCGTCAGAATGAGCCAAAAAATTGATACAATCTGTCCTGAATGCTGATGGTCCTTGAGTGTAGCAGGATGCAGAAAACTGCAACCCTGCTCGAGTGCTCGATGCTCATATTTTACGGACAGAATGGGATACAAAAATCTACTCCGATCTTGATTAGAAACCCTTGAGTTGGGTATTTCAATGAATTCAGTCTACCGTTCAACGCAAGAATGCATCAGATATCATTCCAAAATTCCATCATCCTGTATAAAACCAAAAATGTACAAGTTATGACGCATTTGCATTTTTCACTGAGAAGATCGCCAACAACTTGAGTTCATACATTAATTGATGTGTAATGTCGGAAAATACATTCTGGAGATATGATTTAAAATAAATAAAAAATAATGTATCCACAAAAAATAATAAATTTGTTTTGCTTTCATATACACTCTACAGTATTGTGTTTAAAAGACTTTTTAACCAGGGTTTTCGTGTCTCGTTTAATCTCAGAAAATGGTCGGCTACATTAATCACATTACAGAAATGATTAGATTAGATACCTATCATACATATAACCCATAAGCATTCCCTTTCTTTCACATTTAAGCATGGTTGATTTCAATTGAAAATCCAATTCATTTCCCACCCCGGTTATCCACCCGCAGTTCACTCACCTATTCATCTTGGTTGGCGGCGTGGCGTACGGGACGCCCAGGAACGCTTCGATGGGTTTGAGGAATTTGTAACCTTCCAGGGGCAGGATCAGCCCCTGCAACCGCCCGTACCGCGTCTGCACGATCCGTTGGCTCAGGCGCGAGTTTTTGTACAGATCCATCGTGGACCCGTTCAGGTGCCGCACCAGCAGGAAGTAGATGATGCAAAAGTACTGGTATTTGACGAACATTTTCAGCTTCGTCGCTCTTCCCGTCGGTTATTCGCTCGTTCAAACGCCAAGGATGCACGGATAATGGAAACACACAAACGACCGCAGCATCTCGTTGAGCACTAATTTTTCACCGGACGGTTCACCGACGTTTATTTACACTTCAATTTTTCTTTCCCCCCCGATTCGGAATATAATGGCGGTTGCAAACCGCACACGAATTTTCCCTCTGTTACTTTCAACTGACCAGCACTCAAGTCTCGGGGAAAATAATTTTGACTTTTAATTTTATTTCTTTTTCATTTCCTGGTTTTTTTTTCGGTAGCCTTCCACCGTCAATTTCCCATTTCATTACTTAAGTTCTTCAGCTTTTGAACTGTAGGAGGGTATGAAGCTGTTGAATCATTTTTTTTAAACTGCGCTTATCTAACTGCTGGAGAAGATGGTTCAATACACATCGATTAGGACTTTCAATGATGTCGCAAACTGCTAGAAAGCACGAAAATCGTGAAAAAAAAGTTCTTGCTAAGACAGCCTTTGCTTTGCACACTAAAATAGTCGAATCATGCATAAACTTTGATGAAACCGGTGATCAATGAACGAAACACCCTCAGCAGATGGATAATAATCCGTTAAAGAAGGCATTATGATCCATAAAGTTATTCCAATCTATGGACAGAAAACGGTTTCTATTTATTTACCAAACTTGATTTGTATCTTGAGATCATATGCTAGAAAATAATAAAGCAGAAGGGGAACCTTAGTAGTTTTACTCCGTTCTGTTCTGGAAATAAAACATTGTAAAGGTTTTAATAAATGAAACAATTTTCATTCCTATCGTTAAACTTTTTAACTATGTCAAAATTTCAAATGATTAGCTAAATATTTAATCAAAATTTAGCATTCATAACTTATCCTACTAAATGCACACTGTTTGTAATAAAAATATCGGTTCATAACTAAAGCATTTTGTCACGTGTGCATTTTGAACCACCTTCCCGTCGCACCTTCCCACTGTCTCTCACTCGCAGGCAAAACTCACTTCCGCTGTCTCCCGTCGGTGATTGCAGTTTTCAAAGCACTCTTGGATCGTTGTGTGTGTGTTGTTTTTCCTTTCGGCTTACTTGGATGGAATGGGACCGGAGCTTGAGGCGGGAAAAGTTTTTCTTCTTCCGTTTGCTCATTTTCTCGGAAATCGCTTTTCGGCCATGGTGCACCGGCAGCAGGGGTGGGTTCACGCCAGTCAGGTTTCGGTTCGAAGTGTTATTCTAAATTGTTTTTACGATTTCTTTTTCCCCACCAAGATGTGTCACGACGGACTGGCTCGAACGGTGGCAAATATTTATTCCACTTCCTGGCAGACCCAATGTTGATTCAGCGTTATATCATCCGTTTTCTCTCTGTGCCTCCGACGTACTTTACTTCCGATATATCAAGTACCGACTATTTCTGGAAGCGCAGAAGAGGCAGACAATTTATCGCAATGGCTTGCACATAATTGCGAAATAACGACGGCTGCCAGTACATATCAGGACTGTCCCGGTTAGATTGCATTCCTCCCTTACAGTCCTAGCTCATTGCAAAGTGTCTCACCCTGTTCCTCCAATCGCGCGATTCCGCCCTTTATTCGATCTCGGTAAGAAGTGGTCCAACCTACAAGGGCGCCCGACAGAACCGATTCCACTTCATTATTGGGATTCCAACCTTCGTCGCTCCCACTCGCTCGAGAGCTTCACTATTTATGTTCGCCTAACGAGTGCCAATAAAGAATCCGGACACTGTAGGAAAAGTCCTGAAAAGGTACTTTTTGTCCCACTACTCGGCCCGGTAAAAAGCGGCAACATCTGCACCGACAGCAACAGCAGCAGCAGCTAGAGTACGAATTCCATTTATTAGTCCCATAAACAAGCTCGAAAATGAACGTTGGCTGTGTTGCCGGCTAACAAGGTGGCGCACAATCAGGTGTATCTGTCTGTCTGGGTGTGGCACCGGGATCGAATCAAGTGCTTCCCTGGATGATGCCGGATGATGATTGCCACTCGTGGAAAAAGAAACTGGGCGTCTTCATTGTGCACTGGATATGGCGTGGTATGCTGCAGCCGACCGTAGTGGAACGTTGTTGCGATTTAATTGGATTGAGCTGCAAACGAGAAGACGGAAGCAGGAAACGAAATCGATTAGTTTGTTGTGATGGCGCTAAGGAAAATGTGCTGTTTGTGCGATGAAAGAGATGCAAGTTATGATGGAAAGCAATAAAATGTCTGATGTTGTTCATATACGAATGGGAGTATTCTTCAAGGTTTTCTGCCACTATTACAAAATGTCGTATAGTAAAAAATCGAAGCCATTCAGTAGCAATGGTATCTCTTTTTTTTATTAACGTGATTTTTTTTAAATTCTAGATAAGTCAGTATACCGAACAACGGTATAAGATAATAATCGTTAATTATGCCATGATATTCTACCGGATGAAGAAATTAAAGAGCTTTACAATTCTATATGAAACACATTTCAAGATTCATAAAGATAAAATAATAAAAGCTGAAAAATGTTGTAGATTTAAAAAAAATGTGATGTGCGTTTGTGGTTCAAACGCAACCGACTGTTGTTCAAGTCTGATACACATAGTTGGGTAGAGAGAAAAGGTGTAAAATGTTGCCAAAGCAGATTCGATGAATATGGGGAATGGACTGATATCCCATCGTTATTAGCTAGTTATGGAACAACTTCTTGCGAGGGCAGCTGTTGTATAATTGGTAATACGTCCGTGTACTTAATGGAATAATGTGGGTTCAAGTCTCACCGGGAACCGAATCTTTTTTCGCAATATCTCATAAAAACACCTTAAAATGACAAACTTAACAAAATCAAAATCAAACACCTTCTGCATCAAAATTAAACATCTTTTCAAAAAATAATTTAAGTGTTTAAGTTATTGTTTAGGATTTTTTTTGAATATTCACGAAAAACCCATTGTTATCTTCTTCTCTTCATTATCTATTTTACTTTCTGCATCTACATCATCTACTAGCTATTTTGTTTTGGCGTAAAAACCAACATGATATCATCTCATTTCTTTGTATGCTTTATGTATAGACAAAGAACTGGAATTCTTACATTTTGGCTGTCACGCCTTTTTCAAATGTTGGTCAAGTCTTCTTTTTTCTATCTTCTTTGTTTCCTTCTTATTTTTTGCCTTTCTCGTACACCAAGGTTTAACGAAAAGGTTATATATTCACTTTCAAGACGATTTTGTGATAGAAGGCCCGGAGACCCATAGTGTTATATACCAATCGACTCAGCTCGACGAATTGAGATGATGTCTGTTTGTGTTTTTTTTCTTCCTACGCAATGGAGGGGGAATCTGCTTAACAGACATCCTGGGTTGTCGAGGAAGTGCGGGGTTAGGGACCACCTCCAACAGCAAACGAGGCAGGCAGGACTACATCCCCGACCCGCTAAACCGTTTCCATTGCCGCCAAGCCCATCGTCCCTTCGATACAACCAGAAAGTAATGCTTCAAAGGGGTGCCAGTGCACAACGCACCCTCGAGGTTATCTGCGTGTCCTTGCCATGATATCGTGCCTGCGCATTGCCGGCTTTCCAGGTGGCCTTACCACACCCTATGTCCTCGGAAGATGGGAAGGGTCGACTTCGCGCCTGCTTCCCTCTGCACGACTGGTATCAAGAATGATGATGCCGCGTGCACCCCAAATTGACCTCTCTGCGATAGGGTCTATTCGCCAACACACAGAGGGACTTGCCGACGCGGTGCCTACGCCTGCCCCAGCCTTGATGAGGACCCTTTCCGTCCTCGGGCTCGGAACCCGCCCGGTTGACCGACGCGTCGACGAAAGCGAAAGCGACGATACCATGTTGTTCTTCGCGCGGCCACATGTTCGATAAAAGGATTGAGTTCGACCACAGGGCATGACCACCGGTATGACCCATGAAGCCGACTCCGAACCCTTGGACCACCTCTTGTTTGCGCCTGAGCTAGCCATCCTTGAGTCCACGCGCCACCTTCTGTGTAGCTCCGAGACAATTTGGACGATAACCAATAAAACGGCGTTCCAGCCAACTTCATCTTTACACATCCTCCGAACTAGATTGTCCGGGGTAGTGTCCAGACCACATGTGGCAAGCATGTGGTCACGCATTGCGCGAAAACGTGGGCACACGAAAAACACGTGTTCCGCCGTTTCCTCTAAACCTGCGCACACCAAACACTCGGGCGAGGCCGAGCAAGCCAGCTGCGTTATCTGCACTGTGAATTTCAGCACGCTTAAACGCCGGGCACATCGAACCCCCCATGGGGTGCTTGCTGTTCACAGCTTTGCTGGAACAAATCAAACAATTGGGAGGGTTCGTGCAGCATTGTGCCTTATGTCCCTCCAATCCGCAGCGTCGGCAGAGATTGCTTCTGTCAGGGCCTTTGCAGCCCCATTGCTTGTGCCCCGGTTCCAGGCACTTCGGGTTGCTCGTATATGCCCACAGGGCATACCGACCATCCCACCTTGACGCTCCCTAACTTGACTACCTTGGAGGCGTCCGCTGCAGATAGCCGAACCAATGCGAACACTGTCGGGCCTTTCCGTAGCCGAACGGCTGCGGTGGGCATCTCCACTTTACACTGTCGCCGCAGTGCTGTGACGAGCTCTTGGACTTCGGTGATCTCGTACAGGTCTTTAACCCTTAGATTCACCTCCGTCGTGAGTGCCCTCACCTAGACCGTCTCGCCTAGGACTTCCTCCGCCAACTTCTTGTAGGCGGCACCCTTTTGCGAGATGCCCCGCTTCAGCTCGAGGATCATCTCGCCCATCCGGGTACGTCTTATTCGACGTACGTCGGCGCCGAGTTCACCGAGCTTGACGTCACTCAAGACGTCCTTCAAGACGTCCGAGTACTTGGCCTCGTCCGTCGTGATGACTAGGGCATCACCCCTGGAGCGATTGGCGCCTACCCTAGACTTCTTGCTACCCTCATTCGCCTGGGCCTTCGTTTCGGCCCTTGACGTCTTTGGTTTCCTCTTGTTCTTGACCAGGGTCCAGGAGGCGTCATCCCCCTCTATTTCCCTGGTCTGGGGAGCTCTCAGCCTGCCGTAACCCCTTACCACCGTCTTTCCTGGGTGGACGGACCTTTCCAGGTCCTTCCTCCCCCGGTTTTGGAGGTACCTGGCCGGGGTTTAGTTTCCCAGCCCCACTACCCTTGTTCGGGGTAGTAACCCTCCGCGTTTTGGAGCGGCCCCCAGGGAGCTCATCCCCTGGAGACTGTCTCCCCCGTTTTTGTGTCTGCTCCGTTGGAGCAGTACCAAACCAAACTATCACAGAGCATGAGCATTATGACCGCACAATTCGTAATTGCTACTCCGTGATTGACTAGAACTTGTGAAATTGTACAGCGAACACAATAAATTGGGTTTGGGATTAGCAATCCATCCTCATTTCGCGCCGATTGAAACACGCACTGTGTTTACTTGCTCGATGGCTACTGCAAACTATTGAAGATAACGCTTAAACAATTGTTTCGACCCTAACCGGTACCAACAGAATATCACAGAATATCAAAACTTTAAATTCATCAGAATTGACTTCTGAACCGCTACCCGTTTAACGGTTCCAATCGGTTTAAATATGGTCCATGAAGAACAAAACTGCCATAGATTATAATGGAGAAGAGTTGTTTGGCCGAAACTCATTTGGCTGAAAGCCATTCAGCCAAATGACACTAGACCGAAAAAAATCATCATACCGAAACCCATCTGACCGAAATTCATTTGGCCGACCATACGGCCGAATAGATAGGTCATTTAGCCCAATAGGTCATATGACCGAATAGGCCATTTGGGTGTATAAGTCATTTAGCCGAAGAGGTTATTCGTCCGAACAGTCATTTGACGTCTCACTTTTCACTTCCCAACCATCATTTCTCTCTTCTCACTGCGAAAAGTAAGAAATTAGAAGTTAGAAATGATACGAGAGAAGAAAGACTTCTCTTTTCTCACTTCGCTTTACTTACTTTTCACAGTGAGAAGTGAAAAGTAAGAAGTGCGAAGTAAGTAGTGAGAAGTCTCACTTCTCACTTCTCATTCTTCCTTTCTCACTTCTCACTTCTCACTGTGAAAAATGAGTAGTGTGAAGTGAGAAGTGAGACGTCTCATTTCTCACTTCTCACTACTCACTTAGTATTGTTCACTTTTCAGTGAGAAACAAGAAATAATAAGGGAGAAGTGAGACGCCTAACTTCTCACTCATCATTTCTCTCTTCTCATTTCTCACATCTTATTTCGCACTCCTTTGTTTTCGTAGTGAGAAGTGAGAAATGAGGATTGAGAAGTGAGACGTTTTATTTCTTACTTCTCACTCCTCATTACTAAATTCTCTCTGTGAAAAGTGAATATTGCGCGGTTAGAAGTGAGAGGCCTCGTACTCACTCATTATTTCTCACTTCCCACTATTCCAAATGGTCTTTTTTGCCAAACGCCTATTAAAGCCAATCTGCGTTTTCGGTCAAACGACCTTTTCGTCCAAACGACTTTTTCAGCAAAACGACTTTCGGCCTAATGGTCTGTTCGGCCAAATGGTATACTCGCCCAAACAACTGTTGGCCTATGTACCTTCGGGTTTCGAATTGTTTTCGGCCAAACAGCCCTTCCCCGAATATCAGAACTTTTGAAATCATAAAGCTTGATAAGTCGTATGTTGCTATTTGCCTATTTCCGTAAAATTACCTCGAAACTAGTTCCGGCAGAACGTCCAGAATACGAAATACAGGCCATATTCTGAGCCGATCAAATTTGACATAGTTTCTGGGTCGTTTCCATTCAACATATTAAGCTTAATTATTTCCGAAGTAAGCGTTCTAGAAAATGGCCAGATGCTAACACTGATTTAAAATCCAGAATAATTCCCGAAACAAGTGGCAATATTGAAAATCTATAAAGGTCCTAAAACTAGATTAGGTTCCGCATATTTTGGCAGAATTTGCAAAAAAAATGTTAATAGACAAAAAATGTACATCCAAAAAGATTTTTATTGACGTTTTTAGAAGAAAGGTTGGTTACGGAAAGTTTAACAAAATGTTATAAAACTAGACCTTAAATTATGTGGATTGGGATAAGGGATTTGCATTGAACACTGGACTGTGTGAAAAACTACAATCACCCCCATTATGGTTAAACATTGCGAGTAAAAACACCCAGGCGACTCTTAACTATTATGTACAATAGGCCTCTATACGCATCCACGCTTTGCCTTTTCTAAATCGAGAAAAATGAACGCCTGATACATATCTACACACTTAGTTTTTATTTCTGCAGCTTGGCAAATATCCGCACAGCCGTGCGCCTTCAAAATAAAAAAAAACTGATATTCCGGCAAAAACTACGTTTGTTAGCTGATTTTCGGCAAATTATTTGCTGATTTTCAGCATCTTTGACAGAAATCTCGGCAAAACACATGATTACTGGGACACGGCTGTGCGAAATAAGTGCCATATGATGCTGGGTCATTAGGCCGAAGGCCATTAGGTCGAATGGTCATTAGGCCGAACGGCCATTAGGCCGAATGCAAACTGGGGAGTGACAAGTGAGTAGTGCGAAGTGAGGAAGAAGGATGAAGGAAGAAGGAAGAAGGAAGAAGGAAGAAGGAAGAAGGAAGAAGGAAGAAGGAAGAAGGAAGAAGGAAGAAGGAAGAAGGAAGAAGGAAGAAGGAAGAAGGAAGAAGGAAGAAGGAAGAAGGAAGAAGGACGAAGGAAGAAGGAAGAAAGAAGAAGGAAGAAGGACGAAGGACGAAGGAAGGAAGAAGCAAGAAAGAAGAAAGAATGAGGAAAAAGGATTAAGAAAGAAGGAAGAAGGAAGAAGGAAGAAGAAAGAAGGAAGAAGGAAGAAGGAAGAAAGAAGAAGGAAGAAGGAAGAAGGAAGAAAGAAGAAGGAAGAAGGAAGAAGGAAGAAGGAAGAAGGAAGAAGGAAGAAGGAAGAAGGAAGAAGGAAGAAGGAAGAAGGAAGAAGGAAGAAGGAAGAAGGAAGAAGGAAGAAGGAAGAAGGAAGAAGGAAGAAGGAAGAAGGAAAAAGGAAATAGGAAGAATGAAGAAGGAAGAAGGAGGAAGAAGGAGGAAGAAGGAGGAAGAAGGAAGAAGGAAGAAGCAAGAAGGGAGGAAGAAGAAGGAAGACGGAAAAACGAAGAAGGAAGAAGGAAGAAGGAAGAAAGAAGAAAGAAGAAGGAAGAAGGAAGAAGAAGGAAGGAAGAAGAAAGAAGGAAGAAGAAGAAGGAAGAAGGAAGAAGAAAGAACGAAGAAGAAGGAACGAAGAAGGAATAAGGTAGAAGAAATAACGAAGAAGAAGGAACAAAGAAGGAATAAGGAAGAAGGAAGAAGGAAGAAGGAAGAAGGAAGAAGGGAGAAGGAAGAAGGAAGAAGGAAGAAGGAAGAAGGAAGGAAGCAGAAGGAAGAAGGAAGGAAGCAGAAGGAAGAAGGAAGAGAGAAGAAGAAGAAGGTAGAAGGAAGAAGGAAGGAGAAGAATGAAGAAAAAAGGAGGATAGTAGAAAGGAAGGAAGAAAGAAGAATGAAGAAGGAAGAAGAAAGAAGGAAGAAAGAAGAAAGAAGAAAGAAGGAGGAAAAAGGAAGAAAGAAGAAGGAAGAAAGAAGAATGAAGAAGGAAGAAGGAAGAAGGAAGAAAGAAGAAGGAAGAAAGAAGAAGGGAGAAGAAAGAAGGAAGAAGGGAGAAGGAAGAAGGAAAAAGGAAGAAGGACGAAGGAAGAAGGAAGAAGGTATAAGGAAGAAGGAAGAAGGAAGAAGGAAGAAGGAAGAAGGAAAAAGGAAAGAAGGAAGAAGGAAGAAGGAAAAAGGAAAGAAGGAAGAAGGAAGAAGGAAGAAGAAATAAGAAAGAAGAAGGAAGAAGTAAAAAGGAAGAAGACAGATAGAAGAAGGAAAGTGCAAGAAGGGAGAAGGACGGAGGCCTAAGTTGAAGAAAGAACTTCTCTTTTTTCACTTTTTCTTCTTTTTGCTAATTCGGCCTAATGGCCATTCGGCCTAATGACCATTCGGCTTAATGTCCATTCGGCCTAATGACCTTCGGCCAAATGGCCTTCGGCCTAATGGCCTGACACCGTGCCATCTACCTATATCTTTTCCAACCAATAGAGTTCTGGTAACAGAAGAAGCAGGCCATAAAAAAATATGCGTTCCCGTTCATACCCAATTCGGGACAAAGCATTTCCGCACTGCTGTTAAAATAAAACATCCGCAATTTCTGCATCTACATTCAAACGATTTTGTATAGATAAAATTGATTTTTGGAAGCATTTGACAAAATCCCCCCTTTGCATTTTTTCATCAACTTAACAATCAAAATAATATGCCAAACACTGCCAAAAGTTCTATTATCATGAAAAGCAATGCCAGCCTAATATCCTCCAGGTTTGTTAAGTCGAATTAAATTCGTAACTCTCACTAGCTGATGCATGGTTGAATTCCCATGGCAAAAACCAAGACATCATAAGAATTAAAATAATCTTTTCGAACAGCTTGGTATTGAAAAAAACCCAGATTAATCCACCTAGCGGTGATGGTGCCTTTCTCGTTTCTTTCGAGTGAGTAATTTCTACGCACTTTTGGTGAAAAAAAGTATTTTGACCATAACTTCTGATCCTATAGTCCGATCCGGCCAATTTTCAACAGGAAACAATGGGACCGGATTCTGCATCGAATGCAACTTCCTGAGAGCAAATCGGCTGAGGGTACATTTTTGAAAAATGTATTTTGGCCATTACTCCGAATCCCATAGTCCGATTCCGCCAATTTTCAATACGAAATAATGGGACAAGATTCTACGACGAATGCAACTTGTTGCGAGTAAATCAGCTAAGAGTAAGTGCCAAAAAGTGAGTGAGATTTTTTCTTATAAAAAATATATTTTGGCCACAATTCCGAAGCCCATAGTCCGATTGTGTCAATTTTTAATACGAAACAATTGGACAAGATTCTACGTCGAATAAAACTTGTTGCGAGTAAATCAGCTAAGAGTAAATGCCAAAAAGTGAGTGAGAATTTTTCTTATAAAAAAATATATTTTGGCCATAACTCCGAATCCCATAGTCCGATTCCGCCAATTTTCAATACGAAACAATGGGACAAGATTCCGCGTCGAATGCAACTTGTTGCGAGCAAATCGGTTAAGGATAAGTGCCTGAAAAATGAGTGAGATTATTTTGCGCACACACATACACACACACATACACACACACATACACACACACGCACACACAGACATCACCTCAATTCGTCGAGCTGAGTCGATCGGTATATAACACTATGGGTCTCCGGGACTCCTATCAAAAGTTCGTTTTTGGAGCGAACATATAGCCTTTACGTATACTTTGCATACGAGAAAGGCAAAAATGAATTTTGGCCATAACTTGTTGCGAGTAAATCAGCTAAGAGTAAGTGCCTAAAAAGTGAGTGAGAATTCTACTTATAAAAAAAAAATTTTGGCCATAATTCCGAAGCCCATAGTCCGATTGGGCCAATTTTCAATACGAAACAATGAAACAAGATTCCGAGTCGAAAAAAACTTGTTGCGAGCAAATCGGTTAAGTATAAGTGCTTGAAAAATGAGTGAGATTATTTTGCGCGCACACATACACACACACATACACACACACATACACACACATACACACACACATACACACAGACATCACCTCAATTCGTCGAGCTGAGTCGATCGGTATATAACACTATGGGTCTCCGGGACTCCTATCAAAAGTTCGTTTTTGGAGCGAACATATAGCCTTTACGTATACTTTGTATACGAGAAAGGCAAAAAATATATTTGGCCATAACTCCGAATCCCATAGTCCGATTCCACCAATTTTCAATACGAAACAATGGGACGAGATTTCGCGTCGAATGCAACTTGTTGCGAGAAAATCCGTTAAAGATAAGTGCCTGAAAAATGAGTGAGAATTTTGTACGTGTTCTTATGTAAAAAAATGAATTTTGGCCATAACTTCGAAACCCATAGTCCGATTGGGCCAATTTTCAATACGAAACAATTGGACAAGATTATACGTCGAATGCAACTTGTTGCGAGTAAATCAGCTAAGGGTAAGTGCCTAAGAAGTGAGTGAGAATTTTTCTTATACATAAATATATTTTGGCCATAATTCCGAAGCCCATAGTCCGATTGGGCCAATTTTCAATACGAAACAATGGGACAAGATTCTACGTCGAATGAAATTTGTTGCGAGCAAATCGGTTAAGGATAAGTGCCTGAAAAATGAGTGAGATTATTTTGCGCACACACATACACACACACATACACACACACATACACACACACATACACACAGACATCACCTCAATTCGTCGAGCTGAGTCGATCGGTATATAACACTATGGGTCTCCGGGACTCCAATCAAAAGTTCGTTTTTGGAGCGAACATATAGCCTTTACGTATACTTTGTATACGAGAAAGGCAAAAACATACAGATTGGGCGATATCTAGAAACCTAGCTTTTTGTCCTGTTTTAAAGTTGAAATAACTTACTAAAAATTAAACCAAATTTAGTTAATTAAGAAAATGTTTTCACCATAACCTACACCCAACGGGAAATTGTTTGATTTTCTAACCATTCTGTATAAGAACTGGACATATGCGAAAATGCTAGACTCTTTTACAAATATTGTATGAGACCTTTCAATTTTCCAAGATTTTCCTACAATACCTGTTTGTTTGCACAGCTCGACTTTATTCGAACAAAACTGTTAGGTCACAAAACAATCATGTCATGAACCCTTAGCTCAAGACCAAAGGGCCTGCAACTCTTTCCGTCCAATCATGTTGTGCAAGAAAAATTTCCACGGAATCGCTCCAAAATGTGAGCTTTTCGTCGAGCAACTCTTCAATACTGTGCTTACGATCGTCACTAAAGCATCAAAACAGTCGCTCATCATCTGCGAGGATTCGCACCAATCCATGATGTAGCCAAGCTCGGTGGCTGAATGTTACATCGCCCTTAGGTATTTTTATTCCACGTTTAAACATCTCTTCGTTTCCATTACAACCCTAACTGGCGTATTGCTTCCTCACAGTTTAGTGTCCATTCATACTTCCAAGGTTATTTATTTTGAGATTTAATAACCACGTTACCGTTTGTGCATCCGTTCATCATTGCGACTGGCCCAAAAAATTTCTATTCAAGACCGGGCAGGGTTGGCTTTGCAGCTGAGCTACAGAAGTCTCCAATCTTCAACTAAAACCAGCTCGCACGTTTCCCTGAATGCCTTGGGACCATTTCAGCCGCCAAAGAAAATTTATGTCTGTTGAAATTTCCACTCGACTAGCATGACTGGCTCTGGCTCTGTATACCTGTGGGAGCTTTTGAATGAAAACAACATCGCCGGTGCCTTCCCGTTTCCTACAAAAAGTACGCTCAATTTCATTGTATCAAAGTATGGCTGGCAGAATTCCGTTACTGTTTTATACTTGTGAGAAATTTGAGCGGTACCGCTTCGTTCGAATAATGTTAGCGATGACGGTCGCTGGTGGCGGCGCGTGGTACTAACGTTCCCAATTTGTGTGTTTATTCAAATAATCATACCGGTGCCGGCTTTTCGGAGCATGATTAGGCAGTTGGCGGGTACCGTGCGCCGGGTGTAAATTGATCGACCGGGTGAAAATGGTTCATTAAAAGCTCAATTCAATTGACCCACGATATCCGTTCCTATCGCACAGATGAACTTTCATTGAAATTCATTCAGGCTAAACCAACAATTCCGTATCATGTTGCACTATCTTCGACGGTACTCCTCCATTTTAGATCAAGGCACGGAGATGTGAACGTTCAGATGTTTTCCCTCTGTGCACAGTCTGCGTGTTTTTTGCATTCCACGAAACCGACGACCTCTTCTGAGTTCTTTGATGAATTCGCACAATTTTGCTTTTCTGCCTTTCTGCCTGCCACCAAAACGATATTTACAAGAATATTCAGCAGACAAGTTTAATATACCTAATGATGTAATTCGATAAATTGAGATGATTTCTGTTTGTGTGTTTATTTATCTGCAATATTTACCTCATTTCTACTGAACTAAATCGGAACGGGTTTACTTCACGCGAAACATCATTTAATTTCGACGAACTTTGAACAGTTTTTATTTTTTGAATGATTTTTGTTGCCTTTTGTTGCCTATTATTCCCAGGAATGGGAAAAGGGATGAAACAAGATCAACTCTCTGTGGTCTGCGGCATTGTTATTTAGGTTGTGTAACGATTGGAGATCCTTGGAAATGAGTTTTTGCTTTGTTCTACGAAACCACACCAGACCCGGCTTAATTCGGAAAACAATTTCGCAATGATTGACCGCCGGTGGTTAATTTACGAGCAACAATTGAAAGTCATTAATTATGCACGTCGACAGAGCGGGTGCGGTGGCCATGGTACACCACTAGTCAACAATAAATTCGCAGCTCAAAGTAAAACATAACGGCGCCCGGTTACATCAATCTTGCTCATGCAGTTTTGTAATGCTTCGAGGACCGATTCCTGGATCCGTTCGAGTTTGCTGGCAACGAATCCATCACCTCGCACCGTTGGCTCGTGAAGCATTGAAATCAAAATTCAACCCACGTCACCGGCATCCCGGCTTATATCGTCATCGTCGGCATTGTGCCTGAAGTTGGTGACTTTCGCTCCAATAAACCATGTCACCAAACGAGTCCTCAGCCGTATCTGAGCCGATCCGAACGAAGTGATGTCCTGTCGGTAGTTAGCCAACAAAGCGCAGACGACCGAGGACACGTTTCGGTAACATTTCATCCCGGCCAAAGCCAACCTCCAGGATCATATCGTATATTTACAGAGTGCAAACGAACTGTCGGTCGACCGGCGCTGGATGCATTCTTGTTCAACAAAAGGCAAAAGTACGTTGACTGTCCGATACGGTGCAGTCCTGAAGGTTGTCCCACCCCTGCTGCAGCATGCTGGCGGGTGGGGTGAACATGGATGAGTGCAAAATGGGTTTCACCTCCGAGTGCTGAGAGTTCCGATAACATCGTTGGTAGGGACTGATGGTCAACATGGCCAAATGTTCCATCATTTGCCGTTGTGTCATATGCGGCGGTGTGACTCTCTATCTATGCGGATGTGCTAAATTATTGGGAAAGCGTTGTCCAACGATGTTTTAGCTGTGTGGATGTGTATTACTGTGTGTTACTAATGCACTGCCAGATTTAAATTCACGTTTGTGATGAAAGATTAAAATTGCAAATGCAAGTGGCTTTACCTACAATGTTTACCTACAATATTTTGAATACCAACATAGAAAATAAATAAAAGTGAGGATGAAAAGAAAAATGTGCTGCTAAGAACGAGGTTTTTTTTTCTAATTTTCAATTCTTCGGAACATTTTTAAGGAATTTTAAACGGAGGAAGTCGGGACATTCAGGTCCCGTTAGAGTTTTGCCACTCGTGCTCTGATCATTCTATAAGGCTTGGACAGAATGATTTTTTTAAAATTAATGTGTTTATTTATTAGGATCAGCTGTTTCATAAAAAAACTTTACGGAGCCGAATGCAAATAATATACACGCAAAAAAAAGCGTTCCCGAATTCGTGAACCAGCAAAAATACACCGTGATTTAATTCATGGATTCGGGAACACCAGTCACGTTTTTCAGAACGTTCCAGAAAACGTGACTGTTGTTCCCAAAAACTGTGACTCAAAATACACCGTGAACTTGTTAGTTCACGAATTCATGAACGCTTTTTTTGCGTGTATAAATATAAAAATATAATTGATATACGGACGTTCCGATCCGATACTTCACAATATCGATATTTGATTCGAATCAAATTATCGATATCACCGATATATTGGAATGAAAATATCGATATATCGGATAATCATATGATATTTTAAAAAATAAAATGTTTAGTATATTTTTTGTTGTAATTATTCAATTACTTAATTTTTTTGTATTACTTAATCCATTTTGATGCTGACCTCACTATTTTCCGTTCGTTCGGAAAAATCAACTGAAGATTTAAGAAATTTGCTGAAACTCCACTGACATTTTTTCTGTATTTCTACTCGACTTATTCTGATTCTTGACAACAGAAAATTCTCTCCTCAGAATTCCCACGGATTTTTTTCAAAGTTTAAATTTAATTTAAAAAAAAAATCAGAATTTTCAATAAAATCTATTGAAATAGGGCCTCGAAGACGAGCCAGCCTCGGGCTGAAAGTCTCCTTAATAAAGACACAAAAAAAAATTGAAATAGGGTAGAACGACCTATTATGGAGGGGTTAAGCACCGTGTCAAAACAAAATTGATTTAAAGAATTTTTCAAAAATTACCTGTTGGTCGTTTTCCACATTGTAGTAGTCGAATAAGATACTCTTTAACTATAGTTTCGTGAATATTACGTCAATTGTGCAGAGCTTATGTTGTTTTGTTTTTATAACAATAAAAACAAACTACCGCAATAATATGACGCAGTTGCCTATCGTTGCGATATTTTTTGAAAGTCAGTCCTATTGTTGCGGTATTGTATGTAATTCTTATGGAGAGCACTACCGCAATAATAGGCTCAAAGCATTCAAATTTCTATCGGAAAATGTTGATTTTTCATCATTTTGAACGGAATTTTGTCAAACAAAAGCTGTTCTATTCGTGAATTCGAAGAGTTTTAGCGTACCAACAATTGTTTTTAATGCTATCATATCCAGAACGGACTACTTTAACACTACCGCAACATTAGGACATACCACAACGGTAGGACGTTTTATCCTATTCTTAACCAAAAAAGGAAATTCTCCTAAACTTTCACGAGAAATTATCTTTTTGTTTCACATGCAATTCCTTTGAATTTCGGCAGGAAATTCTCTTTGATTTAAACTGGCATTCTTCAAAATTCACGAAAAAAGTTACATCAGAAAAAAATTCAAAAATGTTCATTAGAAAACTCGTAGAAATATTTTAGGGACAATCCTCACGGAATCGTTTTCAAGGACACACTACTTAATACTGTAGTAACGCACAACTGTCATTTTTATTATTTCGGCTTTGCTGCGTCGCAGCATGCGCGAATTAAGAAAAATGACAGTTGTGCATTGCTTCCGTATTGAGTGGTGTGCCCTTGAAAACGCGAGTGCATTTAGTTTTGGATTCCGTGAGGAATGTCCTTAAGAGAATTCTCTTTAACTCCTACGGGGAATTATTTCGAAGGAATTTTTAATATTTTCCAATTCTTCTAAATTCTAATGTCCACAAATTACTTCCAAATTTCTATAGTAAATTTATCTAATTAGTCATAGGAACACATCAAATATATAATTGAATTCGCATAGGAATTCAAGGACCAGCGGTATGACAGATGTTGCCCAACCGTCAATACAAAGTGTCGAGTTGTCAAAACTATTTGTTATGGAAGCGCACACCTCACACCATCCTACCGAGAAAAATCCTCTTAACAATTAAAAATACGGGATTTTCGATCCAGTTTGAAGTATTTCCTTCCACCAAATACAATGCAATTGTTATTTTTGCGTTACTTTATTCTGATTCAATATATCGATATCGGAAGCAAACATATCGATATAACCGATATATTGAAAGCATAATATCGATACAAAAATATCGGATATCGAAACAAAAATATCGATATTCTGATATATCGAAAGTATCGGAACGTCCCTAAATTGATAATAAGATCTTCAGACACACTTCTTTTCCGGTTGTGTTGTTGAAGCGCTTAGAGCGCAGCCCGAATTGAGTCCGTCATTGAGTCACTGGTGTATGAGACAAAGCTTCCTTGATTGTGATTGCCACATCCTCTAGTGTAACATCATCTTCTTCCAACGTTTTTTTTCTCTGGGCGTGCGTTTTCACGTACTTCCGACTGTCCTTGGTTTTCAGGTTTCGAATTTGTTTTCCGGAATTTAGATAAAGTATTCATTCGAGGTTTCCGACGGCGTCACTGTTTTTCGTTTCCAGAAACTACGCCATCATGTGTAGTACACTGACCATGTTTTTCTGCCGCTTCTATGCTAGCTGAGGACCAGACCAGAATCCCTCCGGCGGCCTACTGCTTGACAAAGGAAGCATGCATCCTTAAGTCTGTCGTAGAATATTCTTGCTTTCAGCCCGGCTACTTGCATCGATGGAGGAATGCTCTTTGCGATTTCCATAAAGACACCACGAGCCCCACTGTACAGGCGATCCCGACCCAATTCCGGTGGCAGATCGAATACTCAGACGTTCCGCATATTTGTTCCTGCGATTTGCATCCGAACTTCAACCGACATCCCACTCCAATAAACAAACATCATCGGGTCCATCGATTCTTCCATTGCATCGCGGGAAACAAAATTAATGTATACAGCGAACCATCGTGTGCCCACGCTATGTTTAAAGGCAACTATTATGCAAAGTGACTTTTTTTGACTTATGAAAATTTGACTTTTTACCATTTAAGAAGATATTTTTAACCTAAAAATCTATTCTGATTTTTTCAAGCAAGTTATATAAAATCCAAGCACCATATTTTTTTCCTGACACTTCAAGGAAAATTTTCATAAGGTACACTGGGGGAAGTGGAAAAAGGGGGTAAGTGTAAAAATCGACTCGAAAAATTGGAATTGTACATACTTTATAGTTTTTACCACATCATAACATTATGCAAGAATATACTTTGATGCTCACACTAATACTATGTTGAAATTTGTATAATACATACACTAACACGGTTAACGCTAGAACTGTAGATTTAGGTTTCGCGAAAAGTTGATTTTTGCATTCATAAAATCAATTCTTATTTGCACCAATTGTTCTTTTTTTAAGTGAATTTATATCCCAGGTGACCATTATAATACAATTAAACTAATCCCATTCAATTGGTAGTGGTTTGTACCAAGAAAGCAATTAATTCAAAGATTTTACACTTACCCCAGGTATCAAACACTGCGGGGGAAGTGGATAATGTTCTAGTTACTCATTTTTTTTCTTCCCCCCAGGGTTTATTTCGATAGCTGTGAATCTTAATATATTCCTTCTTTGTTCTCATTGCGATTCCAGTGGTGATTGGACTCATATAAATGAGAAAATGCCTGATTAATCCACCTATCGGTATTGATGCCTTTCACATGTGTTTCACATGAAAAAAATGTATAAGAAAGTTAAAAATAGCACTGATAAGTAAATATATTGTATAATTCACATTAATTTTTTTTCATAACAAGTTCCGCCGTTGAGTACAATTTTTTTGCTAACATATTGGTTAAGGACAAGTGCTTAGAAATAGCTGATAATTTTGTGCGTGCTTTGCGCACACACATACATACAAATATGCACATACAGACATCATCTTAATTCGTTAAACTAATTTTATTAGTTTATAACCCTGTAAGTCCCATTTTTCCTTTAAAAAGTTCATCTTTGGGGCGAACATATAAATTTTACGTAAACTTAGTGTTCGAGAAGGCAAAACCAGCCCTCCCCTAGCTATTACGAGAATTCCTTGAGGATCTATTCCGTTAAAGTAATGAAATTATTCCACAAAAGATACTCAGAGCAAGTATCGTATTGATTTTAGTTATATGTAACTACTCATCACTATTGAAGGTCTAGGTAACATGGGTTTTCCACTTACCCCATCCCACTGGGTTAAGTGGAAAAACAACTCCTAATTTTGAAATCTATTTGCATAAATTTCAAGCGACCAAAATGGTATGAATTACCGCACAGTTGGTGCAAAATTTACTGTTTTTGATAGCCCATTTTGATTGAATGCATTTAGATCATTTAAACTGGTTTTACACTAATTCAAACATGCACTATCGATTTTTCCTTTTCCACTTCCCCCAGTGTACCTTATAAAAACAATTTTCATATGATGAAAGTAGCAGAAGTTATACTAAAAATACTGTTGACACCGAACATATATTTCATTTTTCGATAGCGAATTCTTGTGTAACTATATATCTCATACGTGTTTATTAAAAAAAAACAGCAACCCTGCACCACTTGTTACCATAGAAATAGAATTTAACGCAGATCAAGGAATTATATTTCAATTGTGTTCATAATCATTTTCTGGAAGGAGGAGACAATGACACAATTTTAGACAAAAACCCTCCTCCAGCGCTACATTAGCAGGTGGGATTGGTCTACCAAATCTTCGGCCCTGTAGCAAAAAAAAAAACATCCAGACAAATCTGAAGTCTGGACATCAGAGGTCAACGCAACTCATCACGATCAACTTGGTTTCACTGGGCGTTACTGTCTAAGTCTTTTAGTTAAACGGGGTGTTTTGAAAGGAAAATAATGCAATGGTTATTACTGTAAAACCTCTTTTTACGCTCCCTCCTTTTACGCTCCCTCCTTTTACGCTCCCTCTTTTTACGCTCAAAATTCCAAATAACGCTCCCTCTTTTTACGCTCCAAATTCGAAATAACGCTCCCTCTTTTTACGCCCTATAGGAGCGTAAAAAAAGTTTCAAGCATTTATATGAGGCAAATTTGGATTAGTTTCGGAGGTTGTTTTTAGATGATCAAAGTACTACGGATGTTCTAGAAACAGAATATAGGTTTGCATGCGAAGTGGTATTAGCGGTTGTCATGATCTACGAACTCCACACAGTCAAGATCTGTTGATCAACCTTCGTAATGGAGACAGTTATTGAAGAATAAACAAGTTGTGTGACCCCTTCTTGGTATATGTTTGTATTCCAAGTAGTTCTTGTTGTTGTCGTGGGCTCCAGGAAGTCTACGAAATCAACAGAGTCAAGGTCTGTGGATCAACCTCCGTAATGGAGGCAGTTATTGAAGAATAAACAAGTTGTGCGACCCCTTCTAGGTATATATTTGTATTTCAAGTAGATCTTGATAATGTCATTGATGCCACGTATTCTACGAACTCCATAGAGTCAAGGTCTGTGGATCAACCTCCGTAATGGAGGCAGTTATTGAAGAATAAACAAGTTGTGTGACCCCTTCTGGGTATATGTTTGTATTCCTAGTAGTTCTTATTGTTGTCGTGGGCTCTAGGAAGTTTACCAACTCCATAGAGTCAAGGTCTGTGGATCAACCTCCGTAATGGAGGCAGTTATTGAAGGATAAACAAGTTGTGTAACCCCTTCTTGGTATATGTTTGTATTCCAAGTAGTTGTTGTTGTTGTTGTAGGCTCCAGTTAGTCTACGAACTCCACAGAATCAAGGTCTGGGGATCAACCTCCGTAATGGAGGCAGTTATTGAAGAATAAACAAGTTGTGTGACCCCTTCTGGGTATATGTTTGTATTCCTAGTAGTTCTTGTTGTTGTCGTGGGCTCCAGGAAGTTTACCAACTCCATAGAGTCAAGGTCTGTGGATCAACCTCCGTAACGGAGACAGTTATTGGAGAATAAACAAGTTGTGTAACCCCTTCTTGGTATATGTTTGTATTCCAAGTAGTTCTTGTTGTTGTCATGGGCTCCAGGAAGTCTACGAACTCCACAGAGTCAAGGTATGTGGATCAACCTCCGTAATGGAGGCAGTTATTGAAGAATAAACAAGTTGTGCGACCCCTTCTAGGTATATATTTGTATTTCAAGTAGATCTTGATGTTGTCATTGATGCCAGGTAGTCTACGAACTCCATAGAGTCAAGGTCTGTGGATCAACCTCCGTAATGGAGGCAGTTATTGAAGAATAAACAAGTTGTGTGATCCCTTCTGGGTATACGTTTGTATTCCTAGTAGTTCTTGTTGTTGTCGTGGGCTCCAGGAAGTTTACCAACTCAATAGAGTCAAGGTCTATGGATCAACCTCCGTAACGGAGACAGTTATTGAAGAATAAACAAGTTGTGTAACCCCTTCTTGGTATATGTTTGTATTCCAAGTAGTTCTTGTTGTTGTCGTAGGCTCCATGTAGTCTACGAACTCCACAGAGTAAAGGTCTATGGATCAACCTCCGCAATGGGGGCAGTTATTGAAGAATAAACAAGTTGTGCGACCCCTTCTTGGTATATATTTGTATTTCAATTGATGTTGTCATTGATGCCAGGTAGTTTACGAACTCCATAGAGTCAAGGTATGTGGATCAACCTCCGTAATGGAGGCAGTTATTGAAGAATAAACAAGTTGTGTGACCCCTTCTGGGTATATGTTTGTATTCCTAGTAGTTCTTGTTGTTGTCGTGGGTTCCAGGAAGTTTACCAACTCCATAGAGTCAAGGTCTGTGGATCAACCTCCGTAACGGAGACAGTTATTGAAGAATAAACAAGTTGTGTAACCCCTTCTTGGTATATGTTTGTATTCCAAGTAGTTATTGTTGTTGTCGTAGGCTCCAGGTAGTCTACGAACTCCACAGAGTAAAGGTCTATGGATCAACCTCCGTAATGGAGGCAGTTATTGAAGAATAAACAAGTTGTGCGACCCCTTCTTGGTATATGTTTGTATTCCTTGTAGTTCTTGTTCTTGCCGTGGGCTCCCAAGGTTTTCTTGGACGACCATGAACCTATTCAATGGGCGCATTCAATTCTATGTACCACAAGGGGGTCGTACCACTTTTGAAACAAGCCGAAAGAGCACTGGTTACGAGTGTAGATTTTAGGGCCTATTCCAGGGTTTTCTTGGATGACCGTGAACCTATGCAATGGACGCATTCTATTCTATGTGCCACAAAGGGGTTTTACCACTTTTGAAACAAGGCGAAAGATTTCTGGTTACGCGTATAGATCTTAAGGCCTATTCCAGGGTTTTCTTGGATGACCGTGAACCTATGCAATGGACGCATTCAATTCTATGTACCACAAAGGGGTTGTACCACATTTAAAACAAGGCGAAAGATTTCTAGTTACGGGTGTAGATCTTAAAGCCTATTCCAGGGTTTTCTTGCATGACCGTGAACCTATGCAATGGACGCATTCTATTCTATGTACCACAAAGGGCTTGTACCATTTTTGAAACAAGGCGAAAGATTTCTGGTTACACGTGTAGATCTTAAGGCCTATTCCAGGGTTTTCTTGGATGACCGTGAACCTATGCAATGGACGCATTCTATTCTATGTGCCACAAAGGGGTTGTACCACTTTTGAAACAAGGCGAAAGATTTCTGGTTACACGTGTAGATCTTAAGGCCTATTCCAGGGTTTTCTTGGATGATCGTGAACCTATGCAATGGACGCATTCTATTCTATGTACCACAAAGGGGTTGTACCATTTTTGAAACAAGGCGAAATATTTCTGGTTACGCGCGTAGATCTTAAGGCCTATTCCAGGGTTTTCTTGGATGATCGTGAACCTATGCAATGGACGCATTCTATTATATGTACCACAAAGGGGTTGTACCATTTTTGAAACAAGGCGAAAGATTTCTGGCTACGCGTGTAGATCTTAAGGCCTATTCCAGGGTTTTCTTGGATGACCGTGAACCTATGCAATGGACGCATTCTATTCCATGTACCACAAAGGGGTTGTACCATTTTTGAAACAAGGCGAAATATTTCTGGTTACGCGTGTAGATCTTAAGGCCTATTCCAGGGTTTTCTTGGATGACCGTGAACCTATGCAATGGACGCATTTTATTCTTTGTACCATAAAGGGGTTGTACCATTTTTGAAACAAGGCGAAAGATTCCTGGTTACGCGTGTAGATCTTAAGGCCTATTCCAGGGTTTTCTTGGATGACCGTGAACCTATGCAATGGACGCATTTTATTCTATGTACCATAAAGGGGTTGTACCATTTTTGAAACAAGGCGATATATTTCTGGTTACGCGTGTAGATCTTAAGGCATATTCCAGGGTTTTCTTGGATGGCCGTGAACCTATGCAAAGGTTGCGTTCTATCCAATGTATCACAAAACACAGGTCCAAACTCCAGGAGGTTCTTGTAAAACTTTAAATACGTGAAAACGGTGATGGACATCTTACTGTGCGTTATCAAGGATCTGCACCACTCATGACTTCTTGATTTTTTGGCGTACCAAGAACATCTTAAGGCCTCAGCATTCAAATAATTGGACGACCATGATAACGGAAACAATTTGGACGACCCTAATACCAAAATTGGTAAAAGACACATCTTAAGACTAAAAGTGAGTTAAATATTAAACTTTGCTTACCTAAAAGATAGCAAACTTTTTTTACGCTCCAAATTCCAAATAGCGCTCCCTCCTTTTATGCTCAAAATTCCAAATAACGCTCCCTCTTTTTACGCCCTAAATTCGAAATAACGCTCCCTCTTTTTACGCTCTGATTCCATTTACGCTCCCCCGTTTTGGGCGCAAAAAGAGGTTTTGCAGTACAAGCTATTGGAGAGTCTACCACAGGCAGTCGATTGCTGTTTTAGTGTAACATTGTTGGACTTCTATTCAGACGCCATACGAGCTTTTTGTTACAGTTGGATAGCAGCCGGGCTACCAATCACCGAAAAATTTCTTCTTTTGAAATTCCATGTTCTTGAATAGAGTGCATCACAGGGAGGCCTTACAAAGTATACGGAGCAAACAACGGAAGCCATCCACAGAAATTTCTATACTATCTACCAAAACTACAAAATGCCAGATAATCACGAACAGTATGCAAGTAAACTGTTATCCACGGTGGGAGCATATAACAGTGGTCACATAATGCAGACGTCCATTGAGGTTCAATCAAGTTTGAAATACAGAACATACATAAATACTACTTTGAACTAGTTCGTAGTTTTAATTTTTTGTTGATTTGAAATGTCAAAGAGTGATATTATGTTTTTAAATTCAATAATACTTTTTCTTATTGGCATTACATCATATGCCGCCTCGGAGCTTAGTGTTCATTTAGCACTTCCATAGTTATTAACTGCGAGGTTTCTAGTCCAAGCTACCATTTTCGCATTCGTATATCATGAGGCTATGATGATACTTTATGCCCAGGGAAGGTGAGAATATTTCCTAGGCAAGACTGGGAATCGAACCAAGCCACTTTTAGCATGGTCTTGCAGTGTAGCAGTGCATCTTACGGCTAAGAAAGGCTACAGATCTAACCGTAAGTACATTGAGGACTGGCATTAATTTTAATATAACTTCTACTATTTTCATCATATGAAAAATGTTTTTATATGAAAATGTTTCTTAAAGCATCAGGAAAAAAAAGTAGTGGTTGGATTCCATATAACTAGTTTCAAAATAATTTTTAAAATTCAGAAAAGGTTTTTGGGTTAAAAATATTACCTTAAATAGTGAAAAAGTCAAAATTTCACCGATGAAATATTTTAATCGATGCAGATCCTTAAACTAGAGGTCAAAAACTATGATCTTTAGATGTGAGCCAACCAAGGGCTGAAAACCTCTTAAATAAAGACGATAATAATAATAATAATAACTATGATCTAACTGCTTAACATCCGAGGTGCATTCATTTTGCATAATAGTTGCCTTTAAACATAGCGTGCGTGCCGTTTAGTACGCCGTATCCATCACTGGTAAATTTGTATCGAGCTGCTTCAAAAAGCAGGCGCTTTCAGCTCATGATGGCCGGGGACTACCGATTGGGAAACGGAACTGAACGGTATTAACATTAACTAATACTTTATTCCCCACTAGCAGACCCGACAAACTTTGCTTCGCCAAAAAATAATTTATTCTCTGATTAGATCTCGAGTTATGAAGAAATCAGTGTTTCATTTGTATAAGAGCCCCCCTTTTCAAAGCGGGGAGGGGTCTCGTACCATCTTATAAACATTTCCCGGCCCCAAAAACCTCTTCATACAAATTTTCACGCCGATCGGTTCAGTAGTTTCCGAGTCTATAAGGTTCCGACAGACAGAAATTCATTTTCATGTTTATGATTCCAATGATTCAGTGACAGAATCACACCACCGTAGAACGAAAAGAAGCAAACGCGCGCGAATGCTTGCTATTGTTAGCTATGAAACAACAAATACTGTACAGATCGGAACTATTTCGTCTGCACTCGAAGATGATAACAACTGAACTGGGACAGAATGATCGAGACAGGCAGAATTTTATCAAAATTCCAATGACAAGTGAAATATCAACCGATTTCTGTGGTTCTGGTAACATAAATTTGTCCACCGTATTAAGTTGTTACTTAGAAAAAAAAAAACGCTCAAGCTGTTTTTTTTAACCAAAGGAGATTCTTCTAAATTTCCATAAGAAGTTTTTCTGAATTTCCAAAGAAGGTTCTCCTAAGTTTCAAGAGTAATTTTCATCGAAACATAAAAGGGGCAAATCAACATTTCGAGGCAATTCAAGATAAAATTTGAGAAATTTAAAGCACTTTCGAGCAATAGTATAGTAATGATCTAGTAAATTGAAGAAGAATTTTTCGAAGATACTCAGAGGCTGATCAATGGAACATTTATACAATTTCCTTACGAAATTTAGTAGATTTGACTTACGCCATGACCGACGGTTTTCGGGACAGCGCACTGAGAAGTATTTCAGTCTAAATCCTGGCCAAAAGCCAAAAACAAATTTTATAGATATTTTCACATTATTTTTCGTTATTGAACTCACAAATAGTAGTAGCGTATGATGACCAATGGAAAGCTAGAACTTGTTGATTATTCATCCAAACAATCCTTGAGTCCAGAACTTGCGACCTACAGTTACCAGGGTAACTTTTTCCATCACTCTAAGCTTGGATATTTAAGCGGGCTTGGTAGTCATATGGCTACTGCTTCTGCCTCATACGCAGGAGGTCGTGGGTTCAATCCTAGGTCCGTTCAATTCTCCTACTTTGTATTTTTCTCTTCATTTCTCATGTTCTAGCAATCGCTAGAACTGAAAATGGACTTCCATACCGTTTCCATGACTATTGCTATACCTTCAACTTGAGTATTCTAACAGTAATCTGCTAGAATTGGAAATGAACTATAGCTCGTTTCCTACATCCAATTAGAAATTCCATCAGTTACCTTCTCCTATCTATCACATTGGCAGCTCGTTAACCAAGACGGACCTCTGCCTCTCCAACCTAACCCAGAAATTCCGCATGAACTCGTGGCAAGTGCAGAGGTATATTCGGCTTGCAGTGGGCGAGTGATTGCATCATCATTTCCTCCCCCTTCCCTACATTGACTTGCATTCTGACGTAGCAGGCGCCAGTGTGACCTAACAAATGAGATCACCAGTACTTGTATATTGAAGATGAGTGCTAGTCCCAAGCAAACACCTGTTGGTTCCCTGTGCAAGAACAGCTGATCTGGTCATAATGGGGTAGCAACTACGAGCAGTCAATCAAGCTCAAGCCAAGCTCAAGTTCACTCCAAGCTTGGATATTTATTTACCCATATCCATAGAATCCGATAATGAAAGAATACGGACTGATTTTACGGCGATGACTCTTAGCGCGAAGCAACGGAACATGGAACGTTTTAACCCTACCCCAGCAGGGTAAATTGGCACAACTTGCCAATGAGGCACGCCGCATGAAGCTTGAAATCCTGGGACTGAGTGAGGTCTGTTGGCCAAACTTTGGAGAACATAGAACGCCGTCGCGACAAGTTCTCCTATACTCTGGTTTACGAGGTAAACACGCTCCCCGGCATTGCGGAGTTGGCTTCCTACTAAGCGCTCAGGCACACTCTGCGCTTATGAAGTGGGAACCTATAATTGAAAGGATAATCGTTGCCAGATTCAGAACACGGGTCCGAAACCTTACTATAATCCAATGTTATGCGCCAGCCGATGCTGCCGACCTGCAAGACAAAGAGCACTTCTACAGTCAACTCAATCCCGTCGTAGATAGAATTCCGAAGGGTGATATCAAGATCTGTTTGGGCGACTTCAATGCGAAGATCGGATCCGACAACTCGAACCATGAGCGCATTATGGGACGCCATTTACTTACTTACTTATGGATCCTGTACACCTCCGGTGGTGCAAAGGGCCGACTTGAAAGATATCCATCCTGAGCGTTGCCCAGCTATCGCTTTAACCTATTGCCAGGTTAGGTTTCGGTCGACTTCTTTTATTTCTTTATTTAGGCTTCGCCGCCATGAGCATTTGGGTCTGCCTCTGCTGCGATGTTCCGCTGGGTTCCAGTCTAATGCTTGTTTACAGATTTCGTTTCCGCCCCTACGTAGAGTGTGGCCGACCCAGCCCCACTTCCGATCCCGAATTTCTGTTGCTATCGGCCTCTGGTGACAACGACGATGGAGCTCGTTGTTTGAGATCCAGTTGTGAGGCCACCAGGCCCGAATTATATACCGCAGGCATCTGTTAATGAACACCTGCAGCCGTTGAGTGTTCTTCACTGATACACACCATGTTTCGCTAGCGTATAACAGCACAGATTTCACGTTAGAGTTGAAAATTCGTATTTTGGTGCGTTCACTTATCTGCCTGTTTTTTCAGATATTTCTTAAACTCGCAAAGGCAGCCCTTGCTTTCTTGATCCGTGCGCCTATGTCGATCTTGGTGCCGCCGTCTGATGCCATTTGGCTACCAAGATATTGGAAGCTTTCAAAATTCTCCACTGGTTGCCCGGCTACTGTGAAACTGGAAGGAGTCACCGTGTTTACATCCAACGATTTGGTTTTGTTGACGTTGATGACTAAACCTGCCGAGGAGGAGCGATCGGCAAGGTCGTTGAGCTTACTCTGCATATCAGAGCGCCGTTGCGCGAGTAGTGCAACGTCATCCGCTAATTCGAAGTCGTTTAGGTGCTCCATGGTTAAAGGCTGCCATAACAGCCCGCGGTTTGGTTCACGGTCAATCGCATCTACCAGAATCTCATCGATTACGATGAGGAACAGTAACGGTGATAGAATACATCCTTGCCTCACACCAGCTACGACCCGGATAGGGTCGGACAGGACCCCATTGTGCAGCACTCTACACGAAAAGGCCTCGTACTGTACTTCGATGAGGCCGATGATTTTCTCAGGGCGCGTCTCAGGGCGCCCCTTATATTCTCGTGATTGAGACGGTCGAAAGCTTTTTTCGTAGTCAATGAATACTAAGTAAAGGGACTTTTGGAATTCGTTGACCTGCTCCAGAATGATGCGAAGCGTAACAATATGGTCCACACAGGATCTTCCGGCACGGTATCCGGCTTGCTGCCGCCAGAGAGTCGCATCGATCTTCTCCTGAATCCGGGCTAGGATAATTTTGCACAGAACTTTGAGAACGGTACACAGCAACATAATGCCTCGCCAGTTATCGCATACAGTCAGGTCACCCTTTTTGGGCACCTTCACTAAGATACCTTGCATCCAGTTGACCGGGAAAGTTGCGGTGTCCCAGATATTACGAAATAAACGATGCAGTAGTTGAGCGGATGTCATGGGGTCAGCTTTGAGCATCTCGGCTGATATGCGGTCGACCCCTGGGGCTTTATTCGATTTCATGCTTTGGATGGCTGTTTGAATTTCTAAAAGTGATGGAGCTTCGGTATTGACGCATGGTACACGTCGGATCCTAGGCAGATCATGCCGAGGTGGTGATG